>NC_083464.1:4117500-4135000 GCF_030014155.1 Tachysurus vachellii | reverse complement strand
TAATAAAAACAGCAAGTCTGTTTATATTTTTTTGTTTTTATTGTATTTGTGTGATATTTGTGTTTTTGTACTTGAATTTTTGCCATGAAAATAGCTTTTGATCGCTGACATGGTATTAAATAAAATAATCAGAATATGAATCTGTTTGTAGATTCCCAAGTGATAAACAGAGACGTCCGTCATGGACGAGTTGCAGGGACACTAAACACTTTTTTTTAAATGGTTAACTCAGCTGACAGTCCTGGAAGGATGTCACCAGATAGATTGGCAGTGTAACACACAAGTTCAGCCTCAAAGTCAAACTTTTTGGGTTTTTTTGGTTTATGTGACTTTAGTACATACTTATTTAATGTTGCAAAAATATTGCGGGAAAAGAATAAGTAAAAGATTGAACAATCTTTGGCACCTCAACTATCTAACTCACATTATGTTCCTCTCAAATTTGTGATTTGCTTCCACCTGCAAATTGCTTTGTGTATCATTAATAAACCAATACAATAAATGTATAAATTAACATGTATAGTCACACCATTGTTGCAGTGTTGCATGCAGTAGGCTATAAGGTAAGCAGTGATTGTTCATTTGAAGTTTACTCAAGTGGAAGAATGTAAGTAATAAACTTACACCTACTAGCACTATGCATTATATTGTGAAAAAGTAGATTATCTTAATATCAAAACCTTAAATTTTCTCTGGACTTAATGATAAATACATGTCTGACATTTGGAACGACCAAAAAATCTAGAAAATGGCATTCATGACGATTTATGGTGATTTTATTTCTTTGCCTACACTGACGCTAATGCATTAAGAGGAGGGGGTCCCCTGTACTAAGATGGCGGCTCAGTTGACGCATTCCATATCTATCTATCTATCTATCTATATCTATGGAACACACCATTCACATTTCTACGGCAGCCGAGAAGTGCAAAACACATTAACAAAACCGAAAACAAATGAACAAATCCGAAAACACAACGACAAGTCAGACAACCCGGAAACGGTAGGTATCGTTTTTGAAAGGAAACTTACCGATCATTGGACAAGACACCTGTCACTCAAGATATACAGGTATGGAATCTTATGTGTAATGTGTAAAGTTCTCCGTTTAGATATAAGAAAATAACAGAATTAATCCACAGTAATCCATTCCATCCATCCATTCCAACTTTTCCCTGCGGCAGACTGTTGAACTTCATGTATACCTTGAGTAACAGGTGTCTTGTCCAATGATCGGTACTTGTTCCAATCACAAACTTTACCAACCTCTTCCGGGTTGTCTGAATTATCGTTGTGTTTTCCGAAAACACAACGACAAGTCAGACAACCCGGAAAAGGTAGGTATAGTTTGTGATTGGAACAAGTACCGATCATTGGACAAGACACCTGTCACTCAAGATATACAGGTGAATGAAAGGTGTCTGTCTGATGATCGGTAAGTTTCTATTCACAAATTATACCTACCTTTTCCTGGTTGTCTGACTTGTCGTTGTGTTTTCGGATTTGTTAATGTGTTTTCAGATTTGTTCATTTGTTTTTCACTTCTCGGCCACCGTAATTATTTGCTGTTTTGCGTGTGTCCGAAGCTACAGTTGCTGTGTGACGCATTCCAAAAAAAAAAAAAAAAAAAGAAACCTGGACGCGCTCCAAGAGAAAGCCGTTAAAATCAATTTCCTAATTTCGTTTTCGAAACTTGTGTTGGTTTGTCCAATCGATTCGTGCAATAGATTTTCGAACAATAGAATTTGTATTAGTTGTTTGAAGAGTAAAAAAAAAATTGGTCGGTCTTAATGCAAATTTACACTTAAATAGACTTAAAGCAAAAAAAAAAAAAAAAAAATTGTAATCGTTCAATCTCAACGGTAATTTTTAGTCCGACTGTCTGTCTGTCTCTCTCTCTCTCTCTCTGTTTTTCTGTCAGTCTCTCACACTCTATTTCTCTGTCTGTCTGTCCGTCTCTCTCTCTTTCTTTCTCTCTGCCTCTCTCTCTCTCACTCTCCTTAACACATACAGGGTCTCGTCTATCTGCCTCACATCTTCCCCTGAACGTGCAGCAGATGTGTGTAAGTGTTTTTTTTCCTTTCCAGCAGTCATGACCTTTTCCAAGCAAAGTTGGGCCTTCTCTGTGATGATGAGGGTGATGCGTATCTCATCAGCTTCCTGCTAAAGGTGAAGAGAAATGTCATGGGTAGCTTCAGACACAGCAAAACGATATGTATTCTGGAATCTTCTCTCTTTTTCTACATGTTTCTTTTAGCTAATGGAGGAAACGCTTGTAGACTTTACCATGATTTTCAGACAGCTGAGTGACGTGAATCCTTTTTACTTGTACTACAGGTACTTTCGGTCTTTTGATCAGATCTACTGTCCATGCTTGAGGACATGTTATGTCTCTGATTAAAACTCATAAACACACGTCTTTCACTGTGTGTGTTTCATAACGTGTGTTGAATTGCCAGAGTTAAGCTTCCCTATTTACATTTACAGCATTTAGTAGACACCCTTATCCAGAGCGACTTACATTTTTATCTCATTTTTATACAACTGAGCAAGTGAGGGTTAAGGGCCTTGCTCAGGGGCCCAGCAGTGGGAATCTGGTGGACGTGGAATCGAACTCACATCCCTACGTGTTGAGGAACTGGATGGCTGAGTCGGCTATTAGTTATGCAGAGAATAATGACTTCTCTGAGGTGAGGAACTGATTGAAGAGATTTTATCTCTGAATTATTTATAAAATATGTTAAAAAATAAAAAGATTTTCTATATTTATGTTTAAAAGTTCATAAGCAGATGAAACCTGCAACGCTGGTTTATACATTTAGCATATTCTAGCAAATTTATGTTCTGGTTCTTGTAGACAAAAGAAATCCACTAAGAACTGATGATTAAATGTTTCTGATGGTCTGATCATCCATGATCATTCTGTACATGACCTGCAGGTGGTGTGGTTGCTTCACACTTTGACTGAACCCTTAGTGGAAAATGAGAAAGCGTAGAATGGAGATTACTCCAGCCTGGGCTTCAGAGCTGAGGGCCATCTAATCTTCCTGATCCTCTTCCTCATCTACACACCTGCCTCTAGGTCCTGTTTTCAATATAACTTTTAGATGGGAGCAATAAACAGATACATTAAGAGTGAATTGAAATTCCAAGTAATTCATAGTTGAATATGCTGTAGATGTTAATCAAAACATGAATCTGTGAACAGTAAATGTTTAAAGTTTTACTGTTCAAGATCCATGTTTAAATGTTTAAAGTCATGGTAAAGATTCATTTTTAAGAGATTCAATTTAAAGACTGAACAGAGAAACTATAAAGTGACTCTCTGAACAGGGAATCAATAACGTGACTCTCTGAACAGGGAATCAATAAAGTGACTCTCTGAACAGGGAATCAATAAAGTGACTCTCTGAACAGGGAATCATTAAAGTGACTCTCTGAACAGGGCATCATTAGAGTGACTCTCTGAACAGGGAATCATTAAAGTGACTCTCTGAACAGGGAATCATTAAAGTGACTCTCTGAACAGGGAATCTTTAAAGTGACTCTCTGAATAGGGAATCATTAAAGTGACTCTCTGAACAGGGAATCTTTAAAGTGACTCTCTGAACAGGGAATCATTAAAGTGACTCTCTGAACAGGGAATCATTAAAGTGGCTCTCTGAACAGGGAATCTTTAAAGTGCTCAAGGGCAGAGCAGAGAGTGGAGAAGTTAGTAACAGGGTTGCCAGGTTGTGCTAGCTGAACTCCATCCATCCATCCATCCATCCATCCATCTTCTACCGCTTATCCGGGGCCGGGTCGCGGGGGCAGCAGTCTGAGCAGGGACACCCAGACTTCCCTCTCCCCAGACACTTCCCCCAGCTCCTCCGGGGGAATACCGAGGCGTTCCCAGGCCAGCCGAGAGACATAGTCCCTCCAGCATGTCCTAGGTCTTCCCCGGGGCCTCCTCCTGGTTGGACATGCCTGGAACACCTCCCCAGGGAGGCGTCCAGGAGGCATCCGGAACAGATGCCCGAGCCACCTCAGCTGACTCCTCTGGATGTGGAGGAGCAGCGGCTCTACTCTGAGCTCCTCCCGAGTGACCGAGCTCCTCACCCTATCTCTAAGGGAGCGCCCAGCCACCCTGCGGAGGAAACTCATTTCGGCCGCCTGTATCCGGGATCTTGTCCTTTCGGTCATGACCCAAAGCTCATGACCATAGGTGAGGGTAGGAACGTAGATCGACTGGTAAATAGAGAGCTTCGCCTTGTGGCTCAGCTCTTTCTTCACCACAACAGACCGGTATATCAACCGCATCACTGCAGAAGATACACCGATCCGCCTGTCGATCTCCCGCTCCATCCTTCCCTGACTCGTGAACAAGACCCCAAGATACTGAAACTCCTCCACTTGAGGCAGGAGCTTTCCACCAACCTGAAGGGGACAAGCCACCCTTTTCCGGCTGAGAACCATGGCCTCGGACTTGGAGGTGCTGATTCTCATCCCTGCCGCTTCACACTCGGCTGCAAACCGTCCCAGTGCACGCTGAAGGTCCTGATTTGAGGAAGCCAACAGGACAACATCATCTGCAAAAAGCAGAGACGAAATCCCGTGGTCCCCAAACTGGACTCCCTCCGGCCCCCGACTGCGCCTAGAAATCCTGTCCATATAAATAATGAACAGGACCAGTGACAAAGGGCAGCCCTGCCGGAGTCCAACATGCACCGGGAACAAGTCTGACTTACTGCCGGCAATGCGAACCAAACTCCTGCTCCGGTCATATAGGGACCGGACAGCCCTTAGCAGAGGGCCCCGGACCCCATACTCCCAGAGCACCCCCCCCCACAGATCACCACGAGGGACACAGTTGAATGCCTTTTCCAGATCCACAAAGCACATGTGGACTGGTTGGGCAAACTCCCATGAACCCTCCAGCAACCTGGTGAGGGTATAGAGATGGTCCAGTGTTCCACAACCGGGACAAAACCTGCATTGTTCCTCCTGAATCCGAGGTTCGACTATCGGCCGAATTCTCCTCTCCAGTACCCTGGCATAGACTTTTCCGGGGAGGCTGAGGAGTGTGATCCCCCTATAGTTGGAACACACCCTCCGGTCCCCCTTCTTAAACAGAGGGACCACCACCCCAGTCTGCCAGTCCAGAGGCACTGTCCCCAGCCGCCACGCGATGTTGCAGAGGCGTGTCAACCAAGACAGCCCCACAACATCCAGAGACTTGAGGTACTCAGGGCGGATCTCATCCACCCCCGGTGCCTGGCCACTGAGGAGCTTCTCAACCACCTCAGTGACCTCAGCTTGGGGGATCGATGAGTCCTCAACTGAGCCCTATGCCTCTGCTTCCTCAGTGGAAGACATGTCGGTGGGGTTGAGGAGATCCTCGAAGTACTCCTTCCACCGTCCGAGAATGTCCCCAGTCGAAGTCAGCAGATTCCCGCTCTCACTGTAAACAGTGTGAGCAGGGCACTGCTTCCCCTTCCTGAGGCGCCGGACGGTTTGCCAGAATTTCTTTGAGGCCAACCGATAGTCCTTCTCCATGGCCTCACCGAACTCCTCCCAGACCCGAGTTTTTGCCTCTGCAACCACCCGGGCTGAAGCTCGCTTGGCCCTCCGGTACCTATCAGCTGCCTCCGGAGTCCCCCGAGCCAACCAGGCTCGATAGGACTCCTTCTTCAGCTTGATGGCATCCCTTACTTCCGATGTCCACCACCGGGTTCGGGGATTGCCGCCATGACAGGCACCGGAGACCTTACGGCCACAGCTCCGCGCAGCCGCGTCGACAATGGAGGTGGAGAACATGGTCCACTCAGACTCAATGTCTCCAACCTCCCTTGGGATCTGGTTGAAGCTCTGCCGGAGGTGGGAGTTGAAGATCTCTCTGACCGGAGACTCTGCCAAATGTTCCCAGCGGACCCTCACAGTACGTTTGGGTCTGCCAAGTCTGTCCAACTTCCTCCCCGGCCATCGGATCCAACTCACCACCAGGTGGTGATCAGTTGACAGCTCCGCCCCTCTCTTCACCCGAGTATCCAAGACATACGGCCGGATGTCAGATGAAACAACCACAAAGTCGATCATCGACCTCCGACCTAGGGTGTCCTGATGCCATGTGTACTGATGGACACCCTTATGCTTGAACATGGTGTTCGTTATGGACAAACTGTGACAAGCACAGAAGTCCAATAACAGAACACCACTCGGGTTCAGGTCGGGGGGGCCGTTCCTCCCAATCACGCCCCTCCAGGTGTCACTGTCGCTGCCCACGTGAGCGTTGAAGTCCCCCAGTAGAACGACGGAGTCCCCGGTTGGAGCACTTTCCAGCACCCCTCCCAGAGACGCCAAGAAGGTCGGGTACTCTACACTGCCATTTGGCCCGTAAGCACAAATAACAGTGAGAGACCTCTCCCCGACCCGAAGGCGCAGGGAAACGACCCTCTCGTTCACCGGGGTGAACTCCAACACATTGCTGTTGAGCTGGGGAGCTATGAGCAAGCCCACACCAGCCCGCCGCCTCTCACCGCGGGCAACTCCAGAGCAGTAGAGAGCCCAGCCTCTCTCAAGGAGTTGGGTTCCAGAGCCCAGGCTGTGCGTGGAGGCGAGCCCAACTATATCTAGTCGGTATCTCTCGACCTCCCGCACCAGCTCTGGCTCCTCCCCCCCCAGCGAGGTGACATTCCATGTCCCTAGAGCTAGATTCCGTGTCCGGGGATTGGGTCGCCGAGGCTCCCGCCTTCGACTGCCACCCAATCCACATTGCACCAGCCCCTTACGGTTTCTCCTGCAGGTGGTGGGCCCACAGGAGATCGGCCCCACGTCGCTCCTTCGGGCTGAGCCCGGCCGGGCCCCATGGGGTAAGACCCGGCCACCAGGCACTCGAATGTGAGCCCCAACCCCGGGCCTGGCTCCAGGGTGGGGCCCCGGTTGCGCCAGACGTCACGGACCTTGCTTTGTTTTTCTTCATAAAGGGCTTTTGAACCACTCTTTGTCTGGCCCGTCACCCAGGACCTGTTTGCCTTGGGAGACCCTACCAGGGGCAAAAAGCCCCAGACAACATAGCTCCTAGGATCATTCAGGCACGCAAAGCTGAACTCTACAGAATGAATTAAACTCAAATTTCCCTTTTGTATCATTTGTATAGAAATGGTGTATAATTAGAATCATTTTTTTGTATTTTATTTTATTAAAAATTCTTTGTAAGCACATGGTTTTATTTATTGAATCATTTAAACTATACTCCGAAATATCTGCCTTGACCATCCTTCTCTTTCTCTGTGGCACACAAATAACATTTGTGAATAAACCATACATTTGTGCTACATTTATTGTAATATTAATAATTGTAATAACTGATAGTTAAGTCCTCATTGATCCAGACAAATTCTCATATTTACAGCACGTGCATTGTCAGAAGTCGTTTAATCTGTAGAGACAAGGCTGAATTTACCACAGGTTCACGGCCCACTGCGTTTTTTATGCATGGCCACCATGAGTTCTGACATGAAGTCACCACCGGAGGGAGCCGCTACTGACGGCGTAGTCCTCTTTGGAGGCGGAGGTGCAACTTTCCTCAGAGAAGCTCTGGAGGGATTGAATCCTCCTCCGGAAGGTGGAGGAGGAGGTGGTGGAGGAGGACCTCCACCGGTAGCAGGAGGAGGAGGTGGCGGAGGAGGACCTCCACCTGCAGCTGGAGGAGGAGGAGGTGGTGGCGGAGGAGGACCTCCGCCTATAGCTGGAGGAGGAGGAGGTGGTGGCGGAAGATGATCTCCGCCTATAGCTGGAGGAGGAGGGAGGAACGAATCTGGAGGAGGCGGTGGAAGCTCTCCCAACATCATGGGAGGAGGCAGAGGAAACTCCTCTGACATGATGGGAGGAGGTGGCGGTAGGAAATCAGGAGGAAGCTCCATGTCGTCACTCGGAGGCGGAGGAAGCGGAAAGTCTGATGTTGGAGCAGGGAAAGAGGGCATGGCACGCTGAGGGGTGAGCGGTGGGAGCTTCTTCTTTACAGGCATGGAGTGTTCAGGATTTGGTGGAGGGGGCAGGACTTCAGCTGGAGGTGGTGGAATCATAGCTGGGGCCTTAAAACACATTCAAAAACAATGTTTAGAATTCATTGAAATTTATGGTTCAAGCAGGTTGAAATTCATTTTTTTACTTTTGCAATGGAGGCTAATGTAACTAACAGGTAATGAAAAGTTATAGCCACCAGTTTAGCATTTTTAAATCCTCACACTTGCCTTATCACAGGGCCAAAAACTGGTGTTTGTAGAAGATAAATTACACATTGTGGCACTTTAGAGATGCTGTTTCCTTCATGCTAATGTGGTTGATGTTAGCATAGATTACTTTTTAGCTACATTAGTATCGTAGGCTAATCTACAATAATAGATTTGGCTGATTGAAAGTATTTTGGGGTTGAGTGGAAAAAATTACTCGTTTAAACATTTAATCTTAGGCCTGAATCATATGTAGTACGGTTCTAGTTTTAGTAAAAATGCTAAATGGCTAATTTTAAGCTATATAGCTTAAAGTTTCCTCAGAGGCTTCATGTAAAGGATGTTGTAAATTCCTGTCCAAAAGTCTACTCTGTGTATCTCTGGGAAAGGTTTTCAGTCTTTACAACAATCTGGCCTCAATCTTCTTCAATTTGATACAGACAGCTGGGAAATATTTCACACACAAGTCATGCTTTTCTTCTAAACGAGTGCGCTAGCTGTAGTAAATACACCAGGCCCTTGAGTCCGTATCAGGTGTTAGTTGTTAAATATGTGGCGTCGTTATGATTAAATAGTTAAATAGCAGATTGTTAACATGATATTCAGACAGATTTCACTTTTATGCAATTAATAAAATTTTAAATGTTTCCTGTTTTTTATTATTTTATAAACATGTTTACCTTGAGCACCGGCTCTGAATGAGGCTGAGGAGCGTGTCCGTTAGCTGCTTTGGCTGAAAAACATAATTAGAACATTTCATTCACATGTGTTTTACATCCCTCCTTTAGTGGAAAAAATTAGAAATGTATCTCTAATAATGTTTTTCCTATTTAAAAAAAAAAAACAGGAAAATATCCAGCTTTCCTGATGTTTGTAGTGGATATTTTTTGCTAAGTTTAAGCTTCTCAAAATCTATTGAAACTGCACTTAGTGGGTTTTAAACTAAGTAAGAGATGAAGTGAAGTGGGGCCACAAGATGGAGATGATTGTGAAGATTCAGCTTCATTTTGAACTGAAAAGAATTATCCATTACCTGCGATAATGAGGAACTTCTCTGAAACCTTAAGTAGCATTAGATGAAAGGACTTTTGAGGGTGTGGGGTGTACAAACCTTTGCACTCCACTGTTTCTGTGTGTTTTTTATGAGAATACTAAACCATGGCTAGCGTGTTTGGTTACCTTTCGGTGTTGGAGATGGTGTGGATGCGGTGGAGGACGAAGGACTTGGCTGGAGGTTCCGGTTTGTCCAAACTGAAGAGAGCGATGAACCTTTTCTCATAGCAGTCTTATAGTTCTCATATAATGTCTTACCATACTGCAGGACACACACACACACACACACCTTCCTCTTAAATACACATCCAAATAGTCATATACAGGGAGTGCAGAATTATTAGGCAAATGAGTATTTTGACCACATCATCCTCTTTATGCATGTTGTCTTATTCCAAGCTGTATAGGCTCGAAAGCCTACAACCAATTAAGCATATTAGGTGATGTGCATCTCTGTAATGAGAAGGGGTGTGGTCTAATGACATCTACACCCTATATCAGGTGTGCATAATTATTAGGCAACTTCCTTTCCTTTGGCAAAATGGGTCAAAAGAAGGACTTGACAGGCTCCGAAAAGTCAAAAATAGTGAGATATCTTGCAGAGGGATGCAGCACTCTTAAAATTGCCAAGCTTCTGAAGCGTGATCATCGAACAATCAAGCGTTTCATTCAAAATAGTCAACAGGGTCGCAAGAAGCGTGTGGAAAAACCAAGGCGCAAAATAACTGCCCATGAACTGAGAAAAGTCAAGCGTGCAGCTGCCAAGATGCCACTTGCCACCAGTTTTGCCATATTTCAGAGCTGCAACATCACTGGAGTGCCCAAAAGCACAAGGTGTGCAATACTCAGAGACATGGCCAAGGTAAGAAAGGCTGAAAAACGACCACCACTGAACAAGACACACAAGCTGAAACGTCAAGACTGGGCCAAGAAATATCTGAAGACTGATTTTTCTAAGGTTTTATGGACTGATGAAATGAGAGTGAGTCTTGATGGGCCAGATGGATGGGCTCGTGGCTGGATCGGTAAAGGGCAGAGAGCTCCAGTCCGACTGAGACGCCAGCAAGGTGGAGGTGGAGTACTGGTTTGGGCTGGTATCATCAAAGATGAGCTTGTGGGGCCTTTTCGGGTTGAGGATGGGGTCAAGCTCAACTCCCAGTCCTACTGCCAGTTTCTGGAAGACACCTTCTTCAAGCAGTGGTACAGGAAGAAGTCTTTATCCTTCAAGAAAAACATGATTTTCATGCAGGACAATGCTCCATCACACGCGTCCAAGTACTCCACAGTGTGGCTGGCAAGAAAGGGTCTAAAAGAAGAAAAACTAATGACATGGCCTCCTTGTTCACCTGATCTGAACCCCATAGAGAACCTGTGGTCCATCATCAAATGTGAGATTTACAAGGAGGGAAAACAGTACACCTCTCTGAAGAGTGTCTGGGAGGCTGTGGTTGCTGCTGCACGCAATGTTGACGGTGAACAGATCAAAACACTGACAGAATCCATGGATGGCAGGCTTTTGAGTGTCCTTGCAAAGAAAGGTGGCTATATTGGTCACTGATTTGTTTTTGTTTTGTTTTTGAATGTCAGAAATGTATATTAGTGAATGTTGAGATGTAATATTGGTTTCACTGGTGAAAATAAATAATTGAAATGGGTATATATTTGTTTTTTGTTAAGTTGCCTAATAATTATGCACAGTAATAGTCACCTGCACACACAGATATCCTCCTAAAATAGCTAAAACTACAAACAAACTAAAAACTACTTCCAAAAATATTCAGCTTTGCTATTAATGAGTTTTTTGGGTTCATTGAGAACATGGTTGTTGTTCAATAATAAAATTAATCCTCAAAAATACAACTTCCCTAATAATTCTGCACTCCCTGTACTTGCTACAAGTGTCATCGTAAAGCTTTAACTTGAAACTATGCAATATCATATTGGGGCAATGGTGGCTCAAGTGGTTAAGGCTCTGGGTTGTTCATCAGAAGTCCAGGGTTCAAGCCTCAGCACTGCCAAGCTGCCAGCTTTGGGGAATTGAGCAAGGCCCTGCTCCATTGGTGCTGTATCATAGCTGTCCCTGTGCACCGACCTCAACCTCCTCAGTTGGGATATGCAAAAAAAGAATTCCACTATGCTGTAATGTATATGTGGCGGTAATAAATGCTTCTGTGCCCCAAATTTAATTATCATCTGGTGCTCTTGTAGATCTGATCAAATGTACATTATCATCTAGTACTTGCTAATATTATGAACAGCAGCTACGCTAATTCGTCTCCGCTTAGTTCTCTTTTCCTACCCATCCCGAGGCATCGAGAGATTGTACCAGCTCCAGTTGTGTTGCAATTCAGGAAGATTTCGGACCTTCAGTGAGAAGGCACCAACCCTGTGAGGATCCTGAGCCATATAGATATATACCAGCTCCAGTTCACTTTGTGAAGATTTCAGACATTCAAAAAGAAGATGCCAACTACATGTGGTCTTTGAGGACAACAATCTTCTAATCAATAACCAATTGTCAGACTCTATATGACTAATAGAAAGGACATTATTCATAATAACACTCTCTAGTGTCAACCAGATGCGGATGAGGTTCACTTTTGAGTCTGGTTCCTCTCAAGGTTTCTTCCTCTTCCACCTAAGGGAGTTTTTCCTCACCACAGTCACCTCAGACTTGTTCATTGGGGATCATTCATTCATTCACTCATCTTCTACCGTTTATCCGAACTACCCCGGGTCACAGGGAGCCTCAGGCATCAGGCATCATCGGGCATCAAGGCAGGATACACCCTGGACGGAGTGCCAACCCATCGCAGGGCACACACACACACTCTCATTCACTCACGCAATCACACACTACGGACAGTTTTCCAGAGATGCCAATCAACCTACCATGCATGTCTTTGGACCGGGGGAGGAAACCGGAGTACCCGGAGGAAACCCCCTAGGCACGGGGAGAACATGCATCATTGGGGATGATTTGTATAATATTAATCTTTGTATAATAAGCGTTTTGTTCTATATTTCTTATGTTCTGCAAATGTCCATTGTTAAAAGAGCTATACAAATAAAATGGAATCGAATTCTCACTCTCACTCATTTTCTACCGTTTATCCGAACTACCTCGGGTCACGGGGAGCCTGTGCCAATCTCAGGCGTCATCAGGCATCAAGGCAGGATACACCCTGGACGGAGTGCCAACCCATCGCAGGGCACACACACACACACTCTCATTCACTCACGCAATCACACACTACGGACAATTTTCCAGAGATGCCAATCAACCTACCATGCATGTCTTTGGACTGGGGGAGGAAACCGGAGTACCCGGAGGAAACCCCCTAGGCATGGGGAGAACATGCATCATTGGGGATGATTTGTATAATATTAATCTTTGTATAATAAGCATTTTGTTCTATATTTCTTAGATTCTGCAAATGTCCATTGTTAAAAGAGCTATACAAATAAAATGGAATCGAATTGATTTGAATTAAATTGAATTACACAAAAGTCACAAAGGACCAAAAACTGTATTTCCTACGAATATCAAGATGGATTATGGTTATTATGAACCCGATTGGATGCACAGGTTGAATCTTAGAAGTCTAATTCATGCTTGGTGGAAATATTGGTGGCAAAGTCCAAGATCTTAGACAGGAATCGAGAAATAAGAAGTATGGAGACCACTAGCAAGAGGGTATACAGGTACTTTATACGTAGAAATATTATTATTATTTTTTTATCTTAATAACGATGGAATTGAATACGGACGGCTCGGCGTTCCGACGCAAATTTGAATAAAGGTAAATAAATAAATATATGGCTTTCTATAGTAAGTACAGGACGTTGTTTTAGGCTGAAATGTGTAAAGCAGGTGTTTTACTTAAGATTAATTCAATGTGTAATTACTGGTTTAAAGTGAGAGAAAATGTATCACCTTTGCAATACGGATCCCCGTAACCCACAAGTTCATGGTCCATTCATCATCACAACACAGGTACTTGATGTACTGAGACTCCTTCTGGATCTGAGGATGCTGGAGACACACAAATCACACTTTATCACCAACATTGTGTGTAGAACTTTTCACAAATAAATACAAACGGTCTGCACTCAAAACTCGGTCCTGCTCCGATAAATCGTGACTGTTTTGCATACAGATTTAAGCGTAAACTGTAATTTGCCTGCTTGCAGGAAATAAATACAGATTATGAAGTTGAATGTGCTGAGTTGCAAAAACTGGTGGTTTGTCTGCAGTTTGCTGATATCAGCTACTGTATGGTTGATGAGTCAGTGCTTGGTTCGTCTCTGACAGGATTAACTCTAAAGCTGAAATAGTTATGCTGATGTTTTGGTTTTCCATTTTTTACTTAAGTGAAATGTACTTAAGTGGGATTTGTATGCTACAAATCTGCACAAAATAGCCCTTAATACTGAGGCAAGAACAAAAAGCAGCATAGATTATTTGTAAATAAATAAAAAAATGTGCACGTAAAAACATTCGTTTAAAAATAACAATTAACAATAATATATTTTTTTAAATGAATATACAAAAATGAATGTTGTGTAACAAACATTAAAAAACATTTGTGTAACAACAAAATACATTTGTCTGGATAAAGAGTCTCGATAGGCCAGGGTTAACTCTAAGATCCACGAGATCTAGAAGCTTCTCACAGAGCTGAGCTTTATACAAAAATAACGAGAAGAAATGTTAGAAAATTGTTCTTTGCTTTGAGAACCAACATCAAACATTTTATCCTGTATTTGTTAGATACCCAACACTTCACCCTGAAGCATGATGCAGAGCTGTTATTAGTCAAAATTAGTGTTCACCGTCAACGCTCTTTGTGTAGTCGAATATAACAGAATGAACCTCTAAATGTTCAAGAAGTCATGGGCAAATCCTTCTGCAACCAACAAATGTCTGTTATTTCTCTTTAATGAACTTTAGTAGCACAATAAAATACCCAAATGGTCTACTGAGGTATAAGAGCCAAGCCAGGAAGTAGCATGTGGCATGCATGTTAGGGGTTATCTGTGTTTTAAGAAATGATTCCAGATCAGATCTCAGTTAGAGTTGCTTCTGGATTAATTGCCCATTTGGGTCCAGGAGAAGACTGAGGATCAGTGTTGATGGTGGGACTTATACTTATGCAAGGTTCTGGGGAAAGGCAGATTTGTTCACGTATAAGTTTTGAAAGAGTAACTGATATTTGCTATGAAATCCACGGCTGAAGACAAGCGAGCTGAGAACATTGGGACTTGTTGGTGCTAGTAATAAGGTTTTAGATCACACACACAGATACACACACACACACACACACGATGTTTGAAATGCATGGGTCTGTTTTCATCTCCGGAGCCTGGTCATTTTGTTAATCACAGCTTGTTAAAGCTTGTTAAAGGTAAAGGAGACACACACCTTGAAATAATCATGTAGGAAACTTGTGATTAGTCACCGGGGCTTAGTAAGTTGTACTAGCCGGAGAGAGAGAACAGATTGTTTGTCAGAACACTTTTATTAAAGAGAAAGTTTTTTTACATTTTACTTCTGGGCTCCTTTAATGATTACAGATTAACTTTTCAGAATGAACTATTGATTGATTGCACAATTCCATTTGCAGTTTTTGTGAGATGTTGTATGCGATCATGATCCAGGATGGGATAACTTTGGTTGGGTGTAGGCTGTGGGGGAGGGGATGGAAGAAGGGGGAGTGGCTAGACATAGACAACTTAATTTTTCATACGTCAATGATATTTAGTCTATTTTGTAAGGCAGTGGTCCTGCTAAAAACAACAAAATTTGACTTTCACCATTTAAACCCCAGGGCCTGTATTCATGAAAATTCTTAGTGTATAAAGTTTCTCCTAGTGATGAAATTCTAAGAAAATTCTTAGAAATGTGGGCGTTTTCCCTTAAAATTAAAGAGAAGATCCTAGAAATGAAAAAAAAATAAAAATTATTAAACATAAAGCATCTAAACCCTTAAAGGAGCTCAAAAGGTCAAAATGTGTTAGGAGTAGTGAGGAGGACCTTTAAGAGGATTAAGAGTTTCTTTATCAGAAGAGAAAATGGCTGAAATGTGAAAAGGGAGAAGAAATGTGTTGATGATAGTGAGTTAATAATATACGGGTTATTTTTGTGACCAATCATAACATCTCAGATTCAAAGCAGAAATTACACATTATTTATGTATATATATATATATATATATATATATATATATATATATATATATATATATTTATATATATATATTCTGCCTCTATGACATTTAGAGATACAAACAGAGCTGAAATGCCAAAGCAACATAAATGATATAATTTGTCTCTATGACATTTCTGCTCTGTGTCGGAGATGTTCATTACATGTTCATTACATTACATTTATTACATTTATAACATACAGATGGCGCATCTCAAATATAATCGGTCTACAATCGATATAGTTTTAAATATTGTAACATAAAGACAAAGTGAAGGTTTATAATAGACCAGACTTTAAAAGCGTGTTTATTTTTTCATTGGACAACCAATCGCAGAATTCTACAGCCGTCACCTAGTAACAGCTTAAGCCCCGCCTCCTCTCTAAGATAAAAGCCATTGTATTTTCTTTGCTCAGAGTTGCTCTCTTAATACTCTTAAGATACGTTTCTTAGTTCGAAGTTATTAAGTTAAATCAGGAGCTCTCTGAGATGAATGTTTATACATACAGTCCCTGATCTAAGATCTAAAACGCAACCAGAGAAATATGTTTTATTGCTCTGCTCCGAAGCAAGACGGCAGACTGTTAGAAATTTAAAAATACACCAACTTTAATTTTTGTTGATCTTAAAGCTGCAAAATATATAAAATCAAAATCTTCCAACTTAATGGGATTTGTCATCAATTCCTGATGGTGGCTCAACTGGTTAAGGCTCTGGGTTGTTGATCGGAGGATCGGGGTTCAAGGCCCAGCAAAGCCAAGCTGCCACTGTTGGGCCCTATAGCAAGGCCCTCAACCCTCCCTGCTCCAGGGATGCTGTATCATAGCTGCCCCTGCACTCTGACCCCAACCTCCTCAGTTGGGGTATGTGAAGAAAAGCATTCCACTGTGCTGTAATGTATATGTGGCGATAATAAAAGGCTTCTATGCCCCGTTCTTCTTCTTCTTCTTCTTCTTCTTCTTCTTCTTCTTCTTCTTCTTCAATCAACCCAAGCCTTGCTCAAGCCTCCTCTGTTTGCTGTAGTTTATTATTTTCCTTCAGTACCACATTTCTGGGGATGAATAGTGCTTTTCAGATGGACGGCCAGCAGAAGATGTGTTTTTTTGTTGTTGCATTCTTCTAAACACAAGCGCCCGTACCTCATACATAAGTTAATGACAGTTCTGTGTTAAAACTGTCTGGTTTTATAGATCAATAGAGTGTTATTACAACCTTTAGCACAACCAGCTTCAGTAATCTAGTTTCAAAGCTCCTGTTTCACAGCAGCTTTTGCTGAGAAAAAGTTTTAGGACTGATATAAGGAGACTTTCAGATCCTTAAAAAGCTCCTATTCAGTTAATTCAGCACATCAGGTTTTCCACTGTTGCTCAGCTCAGACTAAATAAAGGCTTCAAACTGCAACAACTAACAAAAATCGAGCATACAAAAGCACACAATCAAGTAAACGCCAAGTGACCAGTTTCAGCTCTGGATACTCAAAGACCGCATTTTAATCTAGCACACTTTATTGTCCAGTCAGCTCAATATTCAGGTATTTATAATTTAAAGACTTCACAGCCAAATAACCCCATTAACTCCACTGAGCTTTGTATTATCAAGTAATATTTAATTTATTCTTCTTACAAGTGACAAGTGCAATGGTTACTGTATTGTGTGTTGATCTGGATGTTGGTTTTGGTCGATTATCTTATAACACGACAGACAAATATTAACCTCTTGGCAGAACCAAACAGATTTGAGGAAAGGGTTAGAAATTCAGAGCAACACGGTGCGTCATCGATCCTCCTCCATCTCACTATAATTTTCTCCTCAGTAAAGTTCACTACTTTTTGCTTGACTGGAAAATGTAAGTAATTGTGTGACGTTTCATACATGGATAGGAGGAGGAGAGGAGAGGAGAGATGCTGGTGAGGAGAGGAGAGGAGAGGAGAGATGGAGGAGAGGAGAGGAGAGATGCTGGAGAGGAGAGGAGAGATGGAGGAGAGGAGAGGAGAGATGGAGGAGAGGAGAGGAGAGATGCTGGAGAGG
>NC_083464.1:4047500-4115000 GCF_030014155.1 Tachysurus vachellii | reverse complement strand
ACACTCACACACACACACACACTCACACACACACACACACACACACACACACACACACACACACACACACACACACACACACAAACTCTCACCAAACCAAGTGAATTAATGATGGAAGAGGACGAAACTCTGTTATGATAATAACCCTGGTATAATAACCACATCTGCTGATTCTCAGTCACACACATGGACTGCAGCTTTATATCTAAAATTGCACCACATTATAATCGAAAGATAAGTGTAGAAAAACAGACAAGATGACAAGAAACATTCATCTTTCTTTCCTTCAGGCTGATAATGACGATAATGATGGTGGTGCTGATGAAGACAAAAATACGCATGGCATCAGCTGAACTGAACGACATCTACGGCACAAACACAACGAGAGAGAGAGAGCGTAAACGTGGCGTGGGAAAAGTCTCAGATTTGAGGTCTGCTTTACAGATGACTTCATTCTGTTCAGCCAAGACATTCGCACAGAACTGAAGAGATAAAGTAATTGGACTGGAAGCTCCTTCAGAGTGACGGCTTAGAGAAAGATGTTGTGCCAAAATACATTCTTCACCAGCCTTAAACTGGTTTAATACAGCTGGATGTCTTCTAGTGTATTTAATCTATCACAGTTTCAGCTTTGCACATCTGGATCCTGATGTTTTTACCAATCGTTCAAGCTCTGTCCTATGAAAGGAGACTGTTGGAGAATTTCCTGAAAACTCTTGGGATTCTAATTCCATTCTCAGTTCCACTGGGGTCTGGGTTAAGCCCCAGTCTGGAATGTCTTGCAGCCCCACAACGTAATGCTACCACCACCGTGTTTCTCTGAAGGGCTGTAGTATTCTCAGGGTGATCAGCAGTGTCAGATCTCCAACATGCTCTTACAAATATCCAAAGAAAATGTACATTTTAGTGTTTTGATTCATCAGATGTTTCACCATGGCCTAGAGTTGTTTCTACTTCTTTATATGTAATATCATAGACGTGACAAGACGTACGTCTAAGTACGGTGACCCATACTCAGAATTCGTTCTCTGCATTTAACTCATCCAAAGTGCACACACACAGCAGTGAACACACACACACCGTGAACACACAACGGGAGCAGTGGGCAGCCATTTATGCTGCGGTGGCTGGGGAGCAGTTGGGGGGTTCGGTGCCTTGCTCAAGGGCACCTCAGTCGTGGTATTGCCGGCCCGAGACTCAAACAAACAACCTTAGGGTTAGGAGTCAAACTCTCTAAACATTAGGCTATGACTTCCCCAATATCTATTAATGTTCTATGAGGCACCATCATGAATACCTTTATGTTACCATTTAATCTCTTTGATTAAATCCTTCTTAAACAAGCAGACAGGTAAAACAAGTTTCCTTCTTTCCAGGATTGTGTTTAAAAGGCTATCACACACATGATGCTACCAACACCGTGCTTTACAGTGAGAATGGAGAAGAACACAAGTAGTTCTTGAGTTCTTTGCAGAAACATCAGTTTTGACCTCATTAGACCAGAGAACCTTTTTTAATGTTTACTGAGTCTCCAAAGAAGAATTTATCAATTATGGTTTTCTTCTTGCCATTCTTCCTTAAAACCAAGCTTCATGGTTCAGTTAAAGTGTTCAGCTTCTGCTGTCTGAGCTGTGGATCTCTCCAGCTCCTCCAGACTTACCCTTGGACTCTAAATGCCTGGTCTAGGAGCTTGGTTTTTATTTCCCTGCAAGTTGAGTACTGTACATAATGGTGTACATGACAACCTTAATTTAAATAAATTCAAATATTATACACACAAATGGTAATGAAATGTCAGGAAGGTGAGAAGGTAATGTCTTGTCCAAGTCCAAAGCTCATGCTACAGGATAGACGTGAATAACACTCATATTCTGATGGACTTACCTGTGGATTTTTAAAAACCTCATACTTGTCCTTCCTCTCCTGGAAAACCACTTTGTTCTCGCTGTCCCGTGTCCATGCTGAGAGAGGTTCCACCAGGTTCTCGTGGTCCTCAAAGCCTCGGTCTGTGGAGGAGACTCAGGTCAAGTAAGCATCGAGTAAATACATTTTTCCTACATCGTTTTATACACTACTGTCTGCAAACCTGTACAAATTTCAGGTTCATTTGAGGTGCACCGTCACTGGAGACTCCTTCCGTAAATGCTCCATAAACTTCTCCTTAGAATAGAATAGAAGCCTTTTGGAGTTTGGGGTCAGAGCACAGGGTCAGCCATGATACAGCACCACTGGAGCAAAGAGGGTTAAGCCTAGTGGTTAAGGTGTTGGGCTACCAATTGGAAGGTTGTGAGTTCGGTTCCTATGTCTACCAAGCTGCCACTGCTGGGCCCCTGAGCAAGGCCCTTAACCCTCAATTGCTCAGTTGTATAAAATGAGATAATATGTAAGTCTCTCTGGATAAGGGTGTCTGCTAAATGCTGTAAATGTAAATGAGGGTTCAGGGCCTTGCCCAACTGTGGCAGCTTGGCAGTGCTGAGGCTCGAACCCCCCGATCCTCAGAGTGAGTTATTGCACCAGTATAAACGATAACGTTAATATAAACCTATCAGAGCTGCTGTTATAGAAGAAGAATCAACACCTTCAGACAAATTAGAAGGTGCTTTGTGGTAGGTGGTACATGTTTGTGGTTCATGAACTCAATAATAAACACTTTATAAGAGTCGTAATGTTCCACTTGATGGTCGGTGTTAGTTTTTTTCCAGTGCCCACCCAAGTACTCTAGCAGTGTGTAAAAGCAGATTCAGCAGAAGCTAAAAGACCTCATGAAGTGATGAAAAGGGTTTTTAATGCTGGCAGGCGTTAAGTACAGGGCGTGAGAGGAAACAGAATTAACTGAACACGCTGAGGCTTTTCCTGTGTTCTTCAGCACACTGGTATGTATGTCAACAAACAGAGTCATAACCAGAGCAAAGAACACCGCTGATGAATTAGGGCTTCTCTACTTCCTCAGAGATCTGACATTATCATCAGAGGAAACTGCTATATCCATATATTCACTCTTTTGGTCATCTGGTCGCAATTTAAAATGCATGCTAAGCCTCACAAGCCAGACTTCTATCTGTCAGTAGAGGACGTGTAGGTAGTTTTCCTCACTTAATACAACTAACAGGAAGTGAGCCTGGCATGGCATACGAGTAATCGTGGGTTAATCATTGGCTGATTCTTGAATAATATTTTAATTAGTTTATTTTCAGTGTCCAATTAAATTAAATTTTGACACCATTTTGGCACCATTTCTCCTAGCTAAGATGTTCTTCGCAGAACTTATTAATGAAACTGCTAATGAACTTTAATTAAAGAATTAATTAATTGATTGTTAATTGTTAACTAATTGTTAATTAATTAATTGTTTCATACAAAGAAGAAGAGGTCTAATTATAAACATCTACAGTACATGTGTTTGTATGTGTGTGTGTGTGTGTGTGTGTGTGTCTCACCTGTCTGCAGCTCAGGGTTGGTCTCACACACGCACCAGTCCACGTTGCCGTCACAGTGTGTTTTTTCAAACAGGTTGTCCAACACGTCCCTCACCGTCTGTCTCTCGTCCACCATCAGAGTCTTGGTGCTTCCGTCTGTCATCTGCACCTTCACTATCAGCTGTTTCACACACAACACACACATTCAGATTCAACACTGCTCACATAAACACCAACACCCTCACTGAACTTGCATTGGTGTGTGAGGAGATGCTCATCCTGATATTCTATACACCAATCTGCCATAACATTAAAACCACCTGCTTCATTGTGCCACCAAAACACCTCTGACTCATTGAGACATGGTTTCCACAAGACCTCTGAAGGTGTGCTGTGAAGACCACCAAGAGCAGCAGATTCTTTATCAGATCCTGGATCAGAGTTGTTGGTCCAGCACATCCAACAGACGTTCTGAGATCTGCGGAATCTTGAAGCCATTTTAACACCTTGATCTCTTGATCTTTCATGTTCCTCAAGCCGTTTCTGTGCAGTTTTTGCAGTTATGGAGATGATCTGATCCAGTAATCCAGCCATCACAATTTGGGTCTTGAATTTAAAGTTAGATTATCCTTGGAACTAAAATTAGATTCTTTCTCTTGCCAATTATTATGTCAGTGATTTTAATGTTATAGCTGATCACTGTATATTTACATGTACCTCAAACCTCCATTTACGTATCGATATGTGCTATAAGCTGTAAATTTACAGAATAAAACACCCTACTTCTTGCTATAAAAAGGCTATATAACTTTTCAGAAAGAATGATAGTAATAACACCTTCTGACTTATCAGAGAATCAGAGAATCTCGAGCAGCACTTTGGAAAGATATCACACCATAACCCTGATCTGACCTCCACACACACACACACACACACACACACACACACACACACACACACACACACACACACACACACTTTCACAGTTCCTCTGTCCCTGACCAATCTGATTAGCAGCTCATCACACCTACAGAGATGACAAAAATAAATGTGTGGACAAGAATCTTCAACCTGCATTCAATATATCATCGTGTCTGAACTGACAACACCTGAACCATTGGGCTACCAAGTAGTCCAACACCTGAACCTTTGGGCTAAAAAAGTCCAACACCTGAACCATTGGGCTACCAAGAAGTCCAACAGCTGAACCATTGGGCTACCACATAGTCCAACACCTGAACCATTGGGCTACCAAGTAGTCCAACACCTGAACCTTTTGGCTACCAAGTAGTCCAACAGCTGAACCTTTGGGCTACAAAGTAGATCAACACCTGAACCTTTGGGCTACCAAGTAGTCCAACACCTGAACCTTTGGGCTACCACATAGTCCAACACCTGAACCATTGGGCTACCAAGTAGTCCAACACCTGAACCTTTTGGCTACCAAGTAGTCCAACAGCTGAACCTTTGGGCTACAAAGTAGATCAACACCTGAACCTTTGGGCTACCAAGTAGTCCAACACCTGAACCTTTGGGCTACCACATAGTCCAACACCTGAACTATTGGGCTACCACATAGTCCAACACCTGAACCTTTGGGCTACCACAAAGTCCAACACCTGAACCATTGGGCTACCACATAGTCCAACACCTGAACCATTGGGCTACCAAGTAGTCCAACACCTGAACCTTTGGGCTACCACATAGTCCAACACCTGAACCATTGGCCTACCAAGTAGTCCAACACCTGAACCATTGGGATACCAAGTAGTCCAACACCTGAACCATTGGTCTACCTTTGCCTAGGTGTGAAAATGGGTTACCGGATTTAAATGCTTCATACTAGCTTCATGTCATATTAGCAAGGCAAGCTACAGTATGTAACAAACACCAAGGATCACCAAGGAGCTCTTCTACAAAGCTTTATTTTATCTCATAACATTTCTAAATACATTTAACAACTGGTCGAATTAGGATAAGATGATATTACTGGCAAGATGTAAATGTGACCTAATCACAGCGAGGAGTTAATAAATTTACTGTGAATGGGGAAGTGAAGAAAAGTTGGACTAAAGGATTAATCCCAGGTAATGTTTAAGTAAATTGTTTGGAATTCTGGCTTTTACCGAATTGAGAACATATGAGTTTGATCATGACTTCCTGCACTTCTGAGATCATAAACGTTAATGTCACTGTATAGAATGAAATTTAGCATGGCATCTCTCAGACTGCAACGAGGACATTTAAACATAACACTGTGTGAAATTTAAAAAAGAAGAATTAAAAATAAATAGAGTGACATTGTGATCTGTTGTGAGAGCAGGGAGCAGGTGGAGGAAAACCTGGAGAGGTGGAGGTTTGCACTGGAGAGAAGAGGAATGAAAGTCAGTCGTAGTAAGACTGAGTACATGTGTGTGAATGAAAGGGAGGGAAGTGGAACAGTAAGGTTACAGGGTGAAGAGGTGAAGAAGGTACAGGAGTTTAAGTACTTGGGGTCAACAGTCCAGAGTAATGGAGAGAGTGGGAAATAAGTAAAGAAGCGAGTGCAGGCAGGTTGGAATGGGTGGAGAAAGATGTCAGGAGTTCTGGGTGATAGGAAAATATCAGCGAGAATCAAGGGGAAGGTGTACAGGACAGTGGTGAGACCGGCCATGCTGTATGGTTTAGAGACAGTGCCACTGAGACAGGAGTCTGAGCTAGAGGTAGCCGAGCTGAAGACGTTGAGGTTCTCTTTGGGAGTGACAAGATCGGACAGGATTAGGAACGAGTACATCAGAGGGACAGCTCATGTTGGACGTTTGGGGGACAAAGTTAGGGAGGACAGATTAAGATGGTTTGGACATGTTCAGAGGAGGGAGAGTGAGTATAGTGGTAGGAGAATGTTTGACATGGAGCTGCCAGGCAGGAGGCAAAGAGGAAGACCAAAGAGGAGGTATATGGATGTAATTAATGAGGATACAGCATGAAGCTAGTGGGTGCAAGTGTTGAGGATGCAGAAGATAGGGATAGGTGGAGAGAGATGATTCGCTGTGGCGACCCCTGAAGGGAAAAGCCAAAAGAAGAAGAATGAAAAATAAATAGAGTACAGTGTAAAATAAACAAAAGGACTTGATTATTGAAATGTGTAGATTGAGCATAATATAAAACCTTCAGAGAGACACAGTAGGAAATGAAAACGTGAACTGCAGTGTTAAATAAATTGTTTTATCTTGACAAATGATGCCACACACACACACACACACACACACACACACTACCTTATTGTTAGCTATTGTTATTTATTCTGAGCAGATTATAAGATCTATTCTCAGCTCTACACCTGAGAAGAAACGCCTGGAGGAAGAGAACAGGCTCGATTGTGAAATTTGCTCTCACAATTATTACTTTCAGAAAGGGGTTGAGTTTCATTTCGTGTTTGAGTAAAGACAAGCCACAGAGAGAAAACGCCACAAAACCTCAACCAGGCAAGCACTAAGCATCCACTGGTGTTTCCTGTATCAGTCATTTACTGAATTATCAGATCAGATCAACAGTCAGATGCTTAGACAACGAACACCCTGCATCCTGTTTAACACCACGCTGGGATTAAATACCTGCTGAGGATGTAACGAGATGTGAGCTGGACAGACCGTGTGTGTACAGGCTTGATGAAGTCAGTTTACTTAGACTGTAATAGATCTTAAGGTTATTGACAGAAAGACCTGAAATGTTAAGAGAACTAAAAACTCCTACAACTGCAAATAATAGTAATAATAATAATAATAATAATAATAATAATAATAATAATAATAATAATAATAATAATAATAATTCTTTCCATACTGTGTCCAAATTCTCATGGTGCTTTCCATTAAATAAATACAGACAGACAGATAGATAGATAGATAGATAGATAGATAGATAGATAGATAGATAGATAGATAGATAGATAGATAGATAGATAGATAATGAACAAACTCATCTGCAGTTAGTTATAAGTGGACATAGAGGTGTGTTCTCATGACCTCGTGTGACCTCTCACACATTCTCCAGTAGGTTGTTGAGCTACAGAGAGTCTGATGTACTGCTCACCTTCTTCACTTTGGCTTCTTTCAGCTTTTCCAGAGCGAGTTTGATTTTGTCTGCTTTCATCTGTTCCTCTGTTTCCTCCTGAGGAAATAAATAAATCACCAGAGATCAGAGTCACGTCACAGATACGTCCCAAACAGACCTGCTAACCTTCAACATCGGATTACGGAGCTATGAGCTGTATATGAACGAGTTATTCAACGGAGTGTGCTGTTATTTTTTATACACAATCATTTTATTTTCACATCTTAATCCTTTCCCACGTATAATATACTGCTGACATGTTGCTCAGGTCATGTCACGTGTTTACCTGAGATCAACTGATCAAGGAATGATGTGTTGAAATACACTCTCACCTATATATGATCAGATATGAATGTAATAGCATGGAAAGTGTGTGTGTGTGTGTGTGTGACTCAGATTTACCATAGAAGGTTTAGAGTTTGAAGATGGAAGAGGTGGTAATGAAGTGCTGTTGGTGGTTGAGGTCAAACCAGACATATTACTGGGTAAACGGGTCAGTTCAGCTTTAGACTGGGAGGGTTGGGGGGCCATGGGGGCTGCAGGGGTAAAATGAACTTTTGGAACATTTAGAGACGGAGCTGGCGTGGAATCTTTCACGCCCCCCCTCTCGGAAGCAAACTTTTCCTCTGTGGCGTTCAGGTCGGCCACCAGATCAGCCATCAGAGCATCCAGATCGTTATCCTCCAGCTCATTAAGTGACGCTGTGACATTACAGAAGAACTTTCATCAGTTGTGTGAAGAAAA
Source organism: Tachysurus vachellii (assembly GCF_030014155.1). Classification (NCBI taxonomy): domain Eukaryota; kingdom Metazoa; phylum Chordata; class Actinopteri; order Siluriformes; family Bagridae; genus Tachysurus; species Tachysurus vachellii. Next base: position 4,106,748 of record NC_083464.1, on the reverse strand, counting down.
ACATTTTAAACATTTTTATTAAAATCATCTCAAAACCTCTCTAGATGAGCCAGCGATATCAGAGTATTTACATGACATGAAGGTCTTATCTTCTTTAGACCTGCTTTATGAAGCTTGACCAATCAGAGCACAATACACACAAAAGGGTGAACTTTAATTGAGTCTTTCAGGGTTTTAATAAAATTATGTTTAACATCTTTAAAATATTGATTATTGATCAAAATTGACAAAGCTTTAAAATCTGCATTCAAAAAATATTAAATTGCCGTTTAAAGCTAACCCACTGAACAACAAGAAATCAATAACTGTTATTATTTAACTAATCTAAATGTGTAGAACACAACTGCATTATAATATCTAATAGAATTCAATTCATTCTAAATTAATAACACATCGAACATAATCTGATCTTCACGCTGTATATTCTTATTTTCCTTTTCCTTCTCATTTGCATATTAACGTATCAACGATCCTGATTGGATAAATCCAGCGTGTGACCTCTTTAAATAACGGCTCGTCTCACGCTTTCACATCAGTGAGGAACAAAGTTCAGGTCTGTGCTTCTGCACCCGAGCAGCTTCTGTTATCTTTCACAGCTTTATCATCTTTTTTACTCTTTATAACTTTGTCGTCTAGTCGACCAGACGTTCGTATCGGTCTTCAGTTAATTTCTCAGCGTGACGTATTTCCCCCTCTCTACACCACACACTTCTGTGATGTTCAGTGTTTTGTCTCCTGACTGTATCTACCGAGCCGTTTTTGTTCAGTGTCTCTACGTCCTGGTTTTCACCTGATATGAAGCACAGAGGCGCTGCTCGCTTTCTGATTGGGTTTCTGTTGCTAAGCAACAAGACTAACATTCTTTCTTTCTTTCTTTCTTTCTTTCTTTCTTTCTTTCTTTCTTTCTTTCTTTCTTTCTTTCTTTCTTTCTTTCTTTCTTTCTTTCTTTCTTTCTCTATCCATCCATCCCTCCATTCTTTCTTTCTTTCTTTCTTTCTTTCTTTCTTTCTTTCTTTCTTTCTTTCTTTCTTTCTTTCTCTATCCATCCAGCCCTCCATCTCTTCTTTCTTTCTTTCTTTCTTTCTTTCTTTCTTTCTTTCTTTCTTTCTCTATCCATCCAGCCCTCCCTCCTTTCTTTCTTTCTTTCTTTCTTTCTTTCTTTCTTTCTTTCTTTCTTTTTTCTTTCTCCCTCCCTCCCTCCCTCCCTCCCTCCCTCCCTCCCTCCATCTCTTCTTTCTTTCTTTCTTTCTTTCTTTCTTTCTTTCTTTCTTTCTTTCTTTCTTTCTTTCTTTCTTTTTCTTTCTTTCTTTCCCAGCTAACCACCCACATACTTTTGATGTTAATCTGACGTTAACAGCCATCTACACAGTAGCCAGACATTCTCCATGCCTCACTTTGCCTGCACTCTTTTATAATTCACTGTCATTTTATAGCTCATTAACACCACATTTTCCCAGCAAAGTGCTGAACAGAGCGTCCTAGAGCACTGTGAATACAGAAAGCCGCTGTACTACAGATTCACGTGTTTATCACCATTCAGATCTGTGAAGCCAATAGAGAAGTTGAGTTCCTGGCTGGACTTGGAGGTGGGCTGATGCTCTGGAGCGTCAGTTGCCAGACTCTGAGGAAAACCACAAAATAAGGAAGAAGTTAGCACAAACTTCTCTCTCTTTTATAGATATTTTTCATCACAGTAATAGCTAAAGCAGATAAACTTTCAGTTCTGTATCTGTAAAGGGGAGCTACTGTATAGAGCAAGTCTGTGGTCGGTTTCAGCATTGACAGCAATAATTTTGTAAAACTTAAAGACGACAGAACGAAGCCTCTGTGTGTTTAAACATCACTGTGCCTTCACACATGAGTGAAAGTGTCAGTTTTCTTCGATTTGAAATCACTTCTGCTTTGTAACAGGCAAGCGTTGTAAAACTTGCAAAATAAGTACAAACATATATATAGCGCCTTTCCCAAGCTCAAGGACGCTTTACAAGGTAACATACATATACGTCGGACATTTTCCCAGGACGAAGGATCATACATATACACACATATACATATTCGTCGGACATTTGCCCAGGACGAATGATCACATGCAGCTGCATGAGATAATGACAGAAGACAGGACTATACACAAAAACATACAGTACAAGAGATAGGACTCTACATAGTACACGATACATACACCACATTTCAGGAAAATTAAGGACTCCTAATACATATCCATTTACTGGTAGTGAAGGTATGACAGTTGACTCATATTTGTGGAGATTCGACTCAGCTCATCAATACTTCTTCATTAGGAGTCGACTCTGATTGATTCAGAAATGACTCGTCTTTAATAAATAGTCATTAGGTCATTAATAGTTTTTGGAAATAATTTTCATTTAAATTAGACTTTTTAGGCCATGTTTTAATTTCCAGTATAATAATAGTGCTTTCATGCATCTTTTAGATTAAACTAAAACCATGATATATTTAGCTGCATGTGTACTGCTTGTCTCAGTCTGAACTAAATACAGAGTCTGTAATGTCAGGCTTTGGTAAATTCTCCAGATTGCAGATTGAAGCCAAAAAAAAAAAAAAAAGCTTGTGTTTAGAGCATAAAAGTTTGAGTGGGCGGGGCTAGAGTTTGAGCAACAATGGTTCGTGTAATAAAATATTACACAGTTACATTACACTATGAAACATACTACTGAATACACAAGTTCACACTGGATAGATTGGGGAAAAAAAAAAATCTCCAAGATAATGACCGTGTACACGTATTTCTGCGAAAAATACGTATATAATATATATATATATATATATAGTATATTAATCATAAATAGTAAAAAAAAATAGTAAAAAAAAAGATTACTTTATTAACTAATCTCGAAGTGTGTGATCAGATGAAACCCTGATCTAAAATGGATCACAATGTTTTACAGAAACTTGATTGGATAATTTATTATTATTTTTTCTATTTATATTATCTATTTGCTATTTGTTATCATGTTAATTTCTCTTGGATCAGTTCTTCATTATTGCTTCACCATACCCCTTATTTATTTATTTATTTATTTGTTTGTTTGTTTGTTTGTTTGTTTTAAATAATTTCTTGATCCAAGTTCTGCTCTGCATGTTCACATCTAACAGCTTTTACTTATAATGATAAAGTGACAGATGAAGCAATGTGAAATCTTCTAGCAGAGTTTTAGTTCACTTACAGGAGAAACACTGCAGATCTGCATGAAGTACAGAACAGAGAGAGGGTAAAGAAACACGTATCTCACCTGCGTGAGGAGATCCATCTCCTGCAGCATGTCTGTGAACATGGCATCAATGTCGTCCATCTAGAAGTGAAAAAATATCAATTGTAATATTTTACGCTTCAACAACATCTGCAGCAAACTGATGACCATCAGTATGTAAAAAAAAGAAAAGAAAAGATAAACATTTGCAAAATGACGGCATACTAATGCCTAGAAATACTGATTTACGTAAAGAAAGTACCATAAAAAATAAAATGACTTTTAATCTAACATCAAAATGTAAAATATTAACAGAAATTTTAAATATAGTTGAATGTATCTTTTCTTTTATAGTAACATTTGTGTTATATTCACACAATTATATGGTTTTAAGCCTGTTTTTTAAAAACTTTGCGTCATTCAACAAAACAATAAGCATCATACAATATTCTTTAATAATAATAATAATAATAATAATAATAATAATAATAATAATAATAATAATAATAATATTGAAGACTATTGAAGGTAACATTAAGAAAATGTTTGCATCAATTAATAAACATTTATTTAATTCAATCTTAAATGAATGCATCAACACCAACTGATGTTTATTTATCCACTTACTAAAAATAAATCTGCATAAATAAACAAGAAAAAATTCAATTAAATGCTGAAAAGGTTTTGAACTTTGCTCTTAAGTTGTAAATAATGGACCTGACTTCAGTTCTGAATTTTACAACCTGAAATTAATACGTTAATTAATTAATACCACAAATACGTTAATGAATATGTTCCTTTTCACAGAAAAAAATATAAAAATGTGAGAAAATCTTTACCTTTTAAAACAAATCTAATCAAAGATTATTAAACCTATGGCTTGACTTTTGAAAAATAAATAAATAAATAAATAAATAAATATATAAATAAATAAATATATAAATAAATAGATAGATAGATAGATAGATAGATAGATAGATAGATAGATAAAGCTTGAAATAATCTTGTAATAATGTCAAAAAGTAATTTTAATAATTAATGTAAATATTATTTTAATAATTTAAATAGTGTCAGAAAATTTTATCCTAAGTATAAAAACATTAAACCTTGAAATTAGTACAAAAAAAACTTAAATAGAATTAAAAATAGTAAATAGTATATAGTAAATCATTGATAATCAGATCCGAACATTGTTCATTTTAGTTACAGAAACCTTTATATAAATCCTTCTCATTATTAACTGTAGTTTTATTTTTGTTTAATGTCAGTTTGTGCAACATTTCTCGCTTCTCCAGATCTAAATGCGATCAGAAGATATCTGTGCTTCAAGGCAGAACAGATTAGTTTCTGTGTAAGCACGTATGATATACTACACAAATATGAAACCTAGGGCTAGAAATTGCGCAACTGATGTGATGATAATGACTCGGTTTGTACAGTATAACTCTTCCAGGCATGTATTCTTCGTCAGGACTTGCAGAGCTTTGTGAAGGAAAAAAGTGAACCTGCTACTTCAACAACTGAAGGCACAAATGATAAGAACGTTATGAGAAAGGATAAAGAATCTCACTGAATGTGTTTCTATTTAAATCGATTCTTTCTTCCTGTGGCTAATCAGCACTGCTAGCATGTATTTTTTAGGATGAGGTTTTAGACACAGCTGAATAACCGCTGCCAGATCTTTCTATCCATATTCCTTTATTCTCCGAACATCCAGGAGAGAGAAATATTTTGGGATTTGGGTGGAAAATTTCTTCAGCTTCTTACCTTTCTGCTGAAGCTTAACATCTAATTGCTAAAGAAGAGATTTTCCTGTAGTCTACATCAGGGACGACTTTTTTTGTCTCTATATTATCAACACTGTACGCTGATCTAACCAAGTCACATGTTTTAGCTTCAACACAATTCAACACTAACTCAATTTCAATGCGAAGACAATTCTATATAAATTTGGGATTTACATGCTATTATGAAAAAAAGAAAAACCCTATACATTATATGGAATAAACAAATACTATATACTTTTGGTAAAAGATCTGGTATCTGAGCCAAACCCAGCCTCAACGAGCTCTAAAATAAAACCAAGTTTCTGAAATATTTTTCTGCAAACTAACCCAATATTCGAAGAGATCTGTTTTTTTCCCCCTGCAAGCTAACGCTCGGTCTGCTGTAGTAAACAAAGCAGTATACTAACATCAAATATTAACATCTTTCTTCATTGCACGTGAGTTTTAAATGTATGCATTCAATTGTTATGAAATGAAAAGCTTCCTAGAAAGTCGTCTGAGCGTTATAATTTAATTCAGTTAGATTATATTACATTTTATTTGTATAGCGCTTTTAACAATGGACATTGTCTCAAACCAGCTTTACAGAACAAAAAATGTGCAAGCCTGAGATGACTGTGGCTCTGAGATGATCTGAGGAAGAAACCTTTCGAGGAACCAGACTCCCTTGAGAGGGAACCTCATCCTCATATGAATGACACCAGAGAGTGTGATTATAAATGACTATAAACACTGAAATTGGGATCGTAAATTATTATAAACACTGACAGCGTGATTATAAATGATTACAAACACCAGAGAGTTGGATTAGAAATGATTATAAACACCAGAGAGTGGGATTATAAATGATTATAAACACTGAAAACATGACTATATACACAGGAGAGTGGGATTATAAATGATTATAAACATGGAGAACATTATTATAAATGATTATAAACACCAGAGTGTGGGATTATAAATGATTATAAACACTGAGTAAGGGATTATAAATGATTACAAACACAAAAGAGTGAAATTATAAATGATTATAAACATGGAGAATGTGATTATAAATGACTATAAACACTGAGAGTGGGATTATAAATGATTATAAACATGGAGAACGTGAGTATAAATGATTATAAACACAGGAGTGTGGGATTATAAATGATTATAAACACTGAGTACAGGATTATAAATGATTACAAACACAAAAGAGTGGGATTATAAATGATTATAAACATGGACAACGTGATTATAAATGATTATAAACACAGGAGTGTGGGATTATAAATGATTATAAACATGGAGAACGTGATTCTAAATGATTATAAACACAGGAGTGTGGGATTATAAATGATTATAAACACCAGAGTGGGATTATAAATGATTATAAACACCAGAGTGGGATTATAAATGATTATAAACACCAGAGTGGGATTATAAATGATTATAAAGAAATAGGTTTGATATCAACATTTATTCTGAAGGTAAAAACATTTGCGTAGAGAAAAAACAAACCGAACGTTCCTATGAATCCTATGAAACAGAAATAGTGATGAAACTCTACAAATTCTTGAGTGTCTACTTTATATGAGCTTCGTATTAACACCACTGTGGAGTGAGAAACGACAAAGACATTTAATCATCAACGTGAACACAACAAAGCAGGAGGAAAGATGGGAAAAGGAATTAAAACAAAAACGTTTTTACACACACATTACTACAAATTGTGTAGTAATAGAAACTTTCATTCATTCATTCATTCATCTTCTACCGCTTATCCGAACTACCTCGGGTCACGGGGAGCCTGTGCCTATCTCAGGCGTCATTGGGCATCAAGGCAGGATACACCCTGGACGGAGTGCCAACCCATCGCAGGGCACACACACACACACTCATTCACTCACGCACTCACACACTAGGGACAATTTTTCCAGAGATGCCAATCAACCTACCATGCATGTCTTTGGACCGGGGGAGGAAACCGGAGCACCCGGAGGAAACCCCCGAGGCACGGGGAGAACATGCAAACCGTGCCCCCCGTAATAGAAACTTTAACATACATAAACATACATAAAACCCAAAACTTGTTTACAGGATGTATACAAGTTTTTATATCTTTATATATGTGTGTGTGTTTGTGTGTGTGTGTGTGTGTGTTATACAACAGTGCTGTTAAATTCTGAATTCTGATTGGTCTGAAGGTTTTGGTTCAGTTTGTTTAACAGTCGCTCTGACCGCAGATACGCTTCACTAAGTGAGAAATAAGACTAATTCAGTAAGTAGTTGTTGTCAAACTGCTGTGGTGTAAGAGGACTTAAACTTTTAAACACGTTATGAGTGTAACAGTAACAACACCTTATCCTGGGTTATTTTTTAACTCCACTTATAAATGCATGAGGTCTGCTGTATAGTTTTGTCTTTCTCTTTGCTCAAAAAGCAGCTAAACAGGGAATGAAGTGAGGTCATGTATTCGTCACGTCTGAAAGCCTGAGCAGCAGAATAAACGCAGAAGTGCTCCACAGATACAGATACAGGTCCCTGGCCCACGGTACGGAGGAATCACCTTCTCTGAACATCAGGTCTTCTCATGAGAGGAAAAAAGTGTCAGTGCTGCCCACTTTCTGTTTAATCTGCCACAGACACGTCTTTGTTAATTATTTGCTTGCTTCTGTTGTCAGAAGGAACTTGTAGCTTCTCGAAAACAGTTATGTAAATAAATAGTTAAATAAATATCACACATGTGCTTGTTGAACTTTACATTCAACATGTATTCTGTTCTAATAAGATCTCTTTTCTTCTCTTCTCTTCTCTTCTCTCTTCTCTTCTCTTCTCTTCTCTTCTCTTCTGTCTTCTCTTCTGTCTTCTCTTCTGTCTTTTCCACTCTTCTCTTCTCTTCTGTCTTCTCTTCTCTTCTCTTCTGTCTTCTCTTCTCTTCTCTTCTCTTCTCTTCTCTTCTCTTCTCTTCTCTTCTCTTCTCTTCTGTCTTCTCCTCTCTTCTCTTCTCTTTTCCTCTCCTCTCTTCTGTCTTCTCTTCTCTTCTGTCTTCCCTTCTCTTCTCTTTTATTCCTATCTCTTCTCTTCTCTTCTCTTCTCTTCTCTTCTCTTCTCTTCTCTTCTCTTCTCTTCTCCACTCTTTTCCTCTCTTCTCTTCTCTTCTCTTCTCTTCTCTTCTCTTCTCTTCTCTTCTCTTCTCTTTTATTCCTATCTCTTCTCTTCTCTTCTGTCTTCCCTTCTCTTCTCTTTTATTCCTATCTCTTCTCTTCTCTTCTCTTCTCTTCTCTTCTCTTCTCTTCTCTTCTCTTCTCTTCTCCACTCTTTTCCTCTCTTCTCTTCTCTTCTCTTCTCTTCTCTTCTCTTCTCTTCTCTTCTCTTCTCTTTTATTCCTATCTGGGTTAGATTTATATAAGCATTTAAAACCTGAATGATTTTTTCTATTTGTTTTTCTCTTCATACCTGTAAAAACTGTCTACACACAAAGGTGATCATCAGGAGCAGATAAAAGGATTTAAATGAGGAAAAGAAAATAGCTAATAATGTCTGAAAGACTACAATGTCAGCAGAAACATGAATCTAAATAAACCTTGTGCTTATTTTTATCCGGGGAATTTGATGATGATATTTTAAGTGGTGTTCGCTTGCCATGGTGTTAAAGGAAGCTAAAGAAATACATTTCCTTAATATAATAACATAGAAGTAACTGCATGAATTAGAGCACAGACTGATTATATTGTTTTTCCTTGTGTTAGTCATGTGATACGTCGTGTCCAATCAACACTGAAGACGCTCGTCCCAATTTGTGTTAACATTCTTGTATGCACTTTAACAATATATAAATAAATATATGACCAAATTCATATGCATCACTGTACCATACTCAACACTACCTCTGTTTCTCATTAGATTTTCTGATATATCTTTTAATATATATTTTAAATTTGAATTTGTTTTGCTGCTTTTTGATTTATATTTTTAGATATATTGCTATGTTTTTGGTTTATTTTTGTTAATATTGTGGTGTTTTTTATTGTTTTATTGTGTTTTTTTCTGTTTTGTTTTATTGTGGTGTTTTCTGATTTGTGTTTCAGATATCTTACATTTCTGGTTTTCCTGCGGTGTTTTTTATTTTTTATTTTTATTGTTTTATTGCTGTGTTTTTTGGTGTTATTGTGGTATTTTGCTTTATTTGGTGTTTTCTGATTTGCATTTGTATTTACATTTATGGTTTTGCTCTGGTGTTATCCTCATTCATTCATTCATTCATTCATCTTCTACCGCTTATCCGAACTATTCTTGACTATAACTATAACTATAACTTTGTTTGTTTTATATTCATGTTTTACTTCTATTTTGGTGCTTTTTCGTTTTGTTTTATTGCAGTGTTTTTTGCTGTTATTGTGATGTTTTCTGATTTGCTGATATCATTTTTTGTCCTTGTGGCAGTCTTGTGATACGTCGTGTCCAATCAGCAGTGAGGATGTGGTAAGAATAAGGACCGCCTCTTCAGATTTTTTGTAATATTCTTGACTTGTTGTTGTGATTTTAGCCTTTGTAGCTGTTTTTCAGCTGTATTATGTTTTTGGTTTCTTGTTTGTTTTTGCGATTTTAGTTTTGTCGTTATGTTTTTTGGTTTTCTTGTGGTGTTTTACGATCTGCTGTTTTGATTTGTTAATGTGATTTCAACTTAAGGGCCATTGCCAAGAACTTATACATAATCTACACAAAAACACAGTGTTCGGTTTGTTTACCTTTCATTTTTGACTGTGGGTGTCAAACAGCTGCCGTTTGAATCAGCAGCACCTGCGTGTTAGTTAAAGCACTAGGGTGGATGGTTGTTGTGTTTCTTACAAGAGGAAGCGGTTAGAGCAACTTCCTCTAACTCGATTTTGAAAGCATCAGTAAAGTTTCCAACAGGAAGCAGGCAAAAAATATGAAGCATGTTTGCATAAGCGTATAAAATGAATAAATTGTCTTAGAATGACAAAATGCTCTTGTTTCTTTCTCAACACAACAAACTCATTATATCCTGCTACGTATTCAGTTCTCATCACCTAAACACTGCATAGGGTGGATTACGTTTAATTACGTTGCATAAAATGGGTGGAGTGTAATCTGATACACAGAAAAAAGCTAGGTTTAAGGCTGTTCTGTCTTACTTGAAAACACTTAGGAACTATGTTTGTTATAAGGTTGTTTTGGTGTGAAGAACAGTTAAAGGGTCTATGTAGAACCCAACATAAGAATGGTTTCAATTTTAGAAAAAGTCCCTTAGAGAGCTAGAACCATTAAACTTCCTAAGAAATGGACACTTTCTGATTCAGAAAACCACCCAAATAACTCTTAAAAACTTTATAAAATAGAAACTCTTTGTTGTATAGTTTAAAAAAAAGTTAAAAATTCTTTGTTGTACAGCTGTTGTTGTTGTTGTTGTTGTGTGAATCTTCAACATTAAGCTTTTATGAAAAGGTTCTTTATACTATATTCACACATGCAGGGACTCGCACCAGCAAAGCCACAGGAACTATTTATTTTTAATGAGAGCTGCTAACTTACAGTTGGTCACTAGATGTGGACGTGTCCAAAAACACAGCTAAATTAAGAAAGGGTTGAACTTTATGCAAAAATGAGCGACTCAGTGCAGCGACAATGAGTGAAGACCGTGGGCATTAAAAGTGAGGTGATTAATGCATTTAATAGTCGATTAACGCACATAGACTGAATGTGACATGACAAATAGCCATGCTGCTTGTGAGTCACCTTCACCAAAGACTCCTTCTTTTTCATCTTGCATGACATGATGCATGTACAAACTGGTGAAATTTACATAAAAACATAAAAACATTCTTAATGTTCTAAATTCTAAATATTTGCATTCTTAAGCAAATATTCCTAGAGAAAGTTTCATCTTATTGGCAAGAAAACTGATCTGAAATGCTAGTCAACAACTCTAACCACAGTAGCAGAGATGGAACACCTACTGATGACTTCATAGTACAGCAACTGTTGGCGTCAGTGAACTGGAACCATTAAACCCCCAAATAACTCATTAGGAAAGCTCTTTAGTGTAGGGGTTGTGTTACTGCTGTTAGCTTGAAACCCTTAATGGATCCATGTAGAACCTTGTGTCATGTTTATGTGTCCTCTAATCTGCATCATTGTGCTGAAAGTCTTACAGTCTAACATCAGCTGAAATAATAAGAACAAACTTCCATCTCTTACCTAAAGAATGTTGGTCATTTATAGAGTAACACTTTTTGTTGCAGTCATTTCCTTCAATCTGTGATTGTCTATATCTTCAGATCTTCTTCTGGTTCCTTAATGAATTACAGCTAGGCCAGGGCTTTCTAAACTCTTTGGGACTTAAATTGGTATCATGAATGCAACTCCAAGCCTTGACCACCAACCCGATTTAATCCTAGTTTTAGAATTTAAGACTAGTGTAACATTTGAACGTTTTCAACATGGAAGTGTAACATGAGTGAATAAAAACCAGACTAGGAGAAAGGGTGAGCTCATATTTTTTTAAACAGCTTGTCCTTAAATGCAGGAGGTGAATATGCAAAACCTTTATCGTTTTTAGACTGATGACTTAGAAGATGACTTGATTGCACCGGCTCTGCAGCATTAAGCTTAACAGCAAACAGTGAACATTTGGATCGGATTTTGAACTGCACAGCACATGCACTCTATTATAAAAAGCCATGGCTTCAGAAGACTGACTGTATTAGAAGTATTATAACCTTTAAGGTATGCCTTACAATGCTCTACGATCTCTTCTTCGTCAACAGTACAGGCCTGCACACATTTTATTTACATTCCAGTTTAAAGCATGTGATCAAATTTATTCTCAAATGCAAAAAATTCAGAAGAAATTTTTGGACATACACTAGAGTGCATTTTTTTAGCTGGATGGTATTAAATTTCTCAGTACTCATTCCAGGCTTGTTTATGATCCAGAGAAACATGGGTGGTGGTCCTTTCTAGCATCATATCTCAATCATGTGGCTTGCTTCAGTGCAGTGGTTTGAGCTCAAAGAATTTGTGGTAGGTGGCCATGGTGGAGTGCATGATCTCTCATTCTGAAAGTGCCTAGAGCAGCGGTGTCCAATCTAATCCGGAAAGGGCCGGTGTGGGTGCAGGTTTTCATTCCAACCAAGCAGAAGCCACACCAGAGTCTACTAAAAGCCAAGAACAACTGATTAATCAGGTGGAATCAGGTGTGGCTCGGTTGGAATAAAAACCTGCACCCATACCGGCCCTTTGTGGATAAGACTGGACAACGCTGGCCTAGAGTAAAGAGCTAAAACTGATGTGTTCATTTAACCCTACATATGTTCCACCACCCAACCACCATCTCTCACACATTTCTGTACAGACACACAGGAAATGAGGCAACGGTACAAGCAGATGAACAAAAAGGCCTGATCTACTCAGCACAACGTAATCAAAGACAGAAAAGGTTCCATATATTTATATCTTTAAAGTGGTTTCAATTTTACTTTCTGGGATAACCCTTTAACAACCTACAGTATGTGGAACCATTAACTGGCTCTTTTAGTTGTTGTGGTTGTTGTTAGAAGAATTAAAGGGTCTATGTAGAACATAGAGTGTTTTCACTACACTAAATACACTAAATACACAAATTTATTTAACTAAATTGTTCTTTAAAGAGGTTGAACAATTCCTTAATTAAAGAAACATTTCGAAACTGCTTTACTAAACGGAAAACCCTTCGTCGTCTGGATGTTGCTGTTGTTGTTATAGTTTGGGGAACTTGAGAAGGTTATATGCAGCACTCTACAACAAAAGCTTGTCTTTTTAGAAAAGGTTCTTCTGACCGAGAACCACTACCTCTTCAGAGAACACTTTATCCACTGTTTTACATCAAGAAAACCCCTCTGACGTATAGTTATTGTGTGTTTTTAAGGGACCCCTTAAAGATTGAATGTAGAACCCGAAAACAGCAGGGTTTCTCTTCTGGAATAGGTTCTTTAGAGAACTTGAACCATTATCTATCCAAAGAACCTTTTTGGCTACTGTTTTTATGAGGTTTGTTGGGGAAAAATCCTCAGAGGGTCTATGTAGATCCCTACAAGACAAAGTTTGATTTTTAGAAAAGTTGGTTTGTAAGATAAAATCAGAGAATCTGTTCAGACAAATTATTATTGAATCATTCTTTCTAAAGTTGTTGTGGTTAGGGGAAGCCTTAAAAGGTCTACGTAAAACCCTCCAAAAAATGGCTTTCCTTTTTCTAAAAGGAAACAGCTCATGCAAACAACCCTTTAGGAACTCTTTATAAAAGGTCAAATCTTTAGTGCACATTTGTTGTTGTTGGGGAAACACTTGAAGGTTCTACTGTATATAGGACGAGTCAACAAAGGGTTTTGGTTTTAGAAAAGGTTCTTTAAAGGGAAAATGTGATTTTCTGTGTACTTGCATGCCGAGGTTAATTAATGTCGTAAATTAGCTGATTTACATCAAGCCACGCCCACAAAACTCCATAAAAAGCATATCTCAGAGCTGAAAATGACCTACCATTTCCACCTTGTACAGGATGCCATTACTTTTGTCCTACTTTCCTTTTTTCCGATAATTATGTCGCTTTGTAGAAGCCAACATTCTGTTTTCCTATTTAAGCTTAGACAAAAATTTATAAAATTTAATGCGGCCTAGAGCTTTTGAGCCACATGCACCAAATTCGAATATGTTGTAGACGCTGGTCTGAAGTTTGTTGCTATTAGTTTTCTAAGCGATCCGAGTACCGGTACTTCTGGTACTGGGTCTCAAATTGGCCTTTTTTCCCATAGACTCCCATTATAAACTTTGGAGGTTTATAACTCGGCAAGCTTTCGAACTATCTACACCAAACTCGGCCAGCTCCTTTAGGGTGATACTCTGAACAAAGTTTTATATTGATGTACCGACTGGCCTTTTGGTTGTGCCGCAGCCCCGCCCCCAAAATATGCAAAATCAAAAAATTTTGCACAACATGGGCATGTGACATATCAAAACACTCACAACAATGAGGGGAACTTCCTTAGGAGAATTCGGATGACGTCACATGCTCGTCTCCACTTGCCTCCAAATGTTTTGGCACCCTATCTTTCTGTCCACTTGCCTCCAAAAGTAACACTGACCCTTATGTCCACTCGCCTCCAAAAAGCACCGGCCTTTGCGAATACTTGCCTCGTCAAAGCCAACATCAAAGTTTGTCGCGATGAACTTTACAAATCTAGTTTATAGATTTGTTTTTGAACAATTACTGCTAACAGGACAACACACAGCTTTAGTGTGGAAGGAAACCAAGGAACACCTATTTAATGTCCTGTATAACACAGATGTGGTGAAACATTGTATGACATCACTGAACCACTGCCAGCTTCCCTGACTGCAGCAATACTCTAATTACTTTCAATAAAAGGACTTAAAACAATAACTTTTCATCAGAGTAAATCAGGTTCCAGATGGCAGACGAGGTTCTGCTTCCAGTCTCAAGGCCATTCAGAACGCTTTAATTATCCCGTCTTGGGATAAAGTATGACATGTATGTTTATGCGGGTTTAATTCATACGGACAAGATGTTAAGACATGCTAATACGTAGCCATGTGTTTCCTCATGCTAGTTTAATCTGCACTGAACACTGCACCTTGGGTGCGGTGGCAAGTGAACAGTGTTTGTTATTCTTCTTTAATGATAGTGATAGCTGAGTGTGAAGTGCCCTGTAGTCACATGACCTGCAGTCCTGCTGTGATAGGCTCACAACTCTACACACACACACACAGAACAGATCACGGATCGGTTATTACAATAACTACAACTCTTAATGAACCACACACACACAGACACACACACACACACAGAGCAAATCCCATATCAGTTGTTACAATAACAACAGCCCTATATGAACTGCACACACACACACACACACACACACACACACACACACACACACACAGATCTCAGATCAGTTGTTACAATAACAACAACCCTATATGAATCACACACCTGCACACGGACACACACACACACACACACACACACACACACACAGAGCAGATCCCATATCAGCTGTTACAATAACGACAACCTTTATTTACACAACTACACACAGACATAGCAGATCCAAGGTCAGTTATTGCAAGGTCAGTTATTACACGCACACTCACACGCACACACATACACACACACACACACATACACTTCATACCCACAGAAGATGAGAGAAAATTTATTACAAAAACAACCCCCACACACAACACATTCGAGAGCACACTCTCTTACATACTCACACCCACCCACCACACACACACACACACACACACACACACACACAGACACACACACACGCACACAGTGCATGCGTATATATTCACAGACAAAAAGCTCACACATGCTCACCTGTATATACACAATATACACAGAAAGTCCTAAATCAGCTACGTGTGTGTGAGTGTGTGTGTGTGTGTGTGTGTGTGTGTGTGTGTGTGTGTGCAAAATACAAGCAAAATACACTGATCAACATGCAGCAGCTTTTATAGTTTCAAAAACCTTTCTCTCTCTGTCTCTTTCACACACACACACACACACACACACACATACACACACACACGTGCATGCATGTCCACACACACACATACACACACATTTATGTATATTAATTATGTACAGTAGATCTTGCATCTGATCAAAATTCCCCCAACCACCACACATCTTTTGTGTATGTGTGTGTTTCTCAACATCAAAAATTACACCAGCAGCAGTTATGAAATCTGGGTGGAATCTCCTGAACCTGACTCTCCTTACTAAGTCAACATCTTTAACAAGGAAAGAAAAGCTGGACTTTGGTCCAGGTGAGTGGATAAAAAGTCCTGGTCGGGTACAGAGAAAAATCCGCATAAGGACGTGAGAGTTCTCGTAAACCCGATAGACCAAGTGCTGCATCAATCACACCCTCCATTCCAAAAAAACACAACATCTTACCTTTGATGTGGTCCCAGTCTCAATCACTAAATAAGAGTATCATAGATGACGTCTAGGTTTTATTTAAAACAACAGCTTTTCTGCCTTTCTTCTTTTCAGCTCGTGGTCAACACCCCACTTAGACAGATGGGTGTGCGGAGCTCAAGGGTGGCTGCAGGTCTGACTCTCTGTCAGTTTGCTAACTTCCTGCTGCATACGGAAGTTCAGGTCCAGACCTGTTCAGTGCATTCCAGCGCAAGAGGGCGATTACTTACACTTACACACACACACACCACTAACACACACGGCTAGTGTGGTTGTACCTGTGGCTGAAATTGATTTTGTGTGTGTGTGTGTGTGCTACTGAAAATAACTCTGAAAATCCACAAGAGAAGAAAATGTATGAACTCAATACAAATCAAAGGAGTCTAAATTTTAAAATCTCACTTCAATATGTATAATATACTCTATGTGTGTATGTATGTATAAATTATATATCTGATTGGACATCATTATTCTACTAATAATTATTCTGTTCTTTTATTAATAGTGTTATATTCTGTTCATATTATATTACAAAGAACTGAACTATTTTAGGGGGCACGGTGGCTTAGTGGTTAGCACGTTCGCCTTACACCTCCAGGGTTGGGGGTTCGATTCCCGCCTCCGCCTTGTGTGTGTGGAGTTTGCATGTTCTCCCCGTGCCTCGGGGGTTTCCTCAGGGTACTCCGGTTTCCTCCCCCGGTCCAAAGACATGCATGGTAGGTTGATTGGCATCTCTGGAAAATTGTCCGTATTGTGTGATTGCGTGAGTGAATGAGAGTGTGTGTGTGTGCCCTGCAATGGGGTACACTCCGTCCAGGGTGTATCCTGCCTTGATGCCCGATGACGCCTGAGATAGGCACAGGCTCCCCATGACCCGAGGTAGTTCGGATAAGCGGTAGAAAATGAGTGAGAGAGAGAGAGAGTAAAGTACTGTATGGGTGCCATTTCTTTTGGAAATAGACCCCATTCTTCTTCTTGTTGTTTTTTTTTTATGTTGATGCTAATTCTCTAGCAATTATCTATTGATCTAATCTAATGTAATGATCAATTATCTAGCATCTCATTCATTTAATTCTGTTTTCATTTACACCCTCAAACCCAGGACCAATGAGCTTGGTTACAAGGAATTCTTTATTAACGTAGGTGGATTTATAAACGTTTCTATTAGTATTTTTGGGGGTATTTTCACTACTGTGTAAGCACATATATATATATATATATATATATATATATATATATATATATATATATATATATATATAAAGTCATTTGAATAAACAAGGTTTGTGAGTGTGACTGATCTGGTAGTGTGAGGTGTTGTGGTATATAAAAAAGAGCAGGCCACTGGAAAGGAACTCAACGTCTATGAGTCGAAATGATTCACTGCTCTGTAGAGGAAAAGCTTCAGATCTGAAACGGCTTTACGATCTGGCTTTCGTAGTGCGCAAGAAAACACTGGGAATTAAGAGATAGGTCATCCTGTTTGAATCGCTTTTCCAGGCTGAACTTAGACCTCCCTGTGGGATTGAGTATGATCAGACTGGGAGAACACACTTATGATTCATCTCAGTTCAAAGCATCACACGACTCGTGATTTGTACCAGTCAGGGTAATGTGAACGGACTCATGGTTCGAGAAGACACAAGAACTGGATAAGAAGAAGGAAATTGTTTTTTATAGTGTCCATGTTAATGATTGAACGTTTTTCTCATGTCTCACTCCACAGTGGTGTTAATATGAAGCTTATATGAAAGTAGACACTCAGGATGTTAAGAATTTGTAGAGTTTTATCACTATTTCTGTTGTTCTCTACAATACTAAGGGTGATATATTCATAGAAAAGTTCCAGAAAAACCAGTGATTTTTTCCCCCAAAGTTTGTATCTTTTCTCATTTTTGCTCTCTGAGATGCTCCTGAGATGTTCATCTTAAAAGCAGCTCATATTTATCTTCAACACAAAATTCAGTGTAAGATTATTATTAAAACACACTGAAAGAAAGAACAACAGAGTACTGGACTCATTTTTAGATCAGACTCACAGAGACGATATCAGACGCTTCTTTATACTGAATGAAAATGTCCCAGAAGTCACTTTCCATTTCGCCTACACAGTAGATCTTCAGTGTAAAGGGGAAAAGAGTTGAACATTTTAGCAGCGGCTCATTTCCCTGATGTTAGCCTTATACTTTAATCTTCAGTAGATGCTTTATCCAGCTCAGGGTTTCAAAGCCTATGTAGATCCTTACAAACAACAGGCTCTAGAAAAAACATCAGATGGTATTTAGTTGCAAAACTAATGCTAAAAAGAAGATGAGTTTAGCAGAAAGTTTCCAGAACATTTTGCTTGTCATATGTAGTTTATATGTGTCCAAAATGTTCTCAAAGAACCATTGAGAGGAGCAACGTTTTTAACTCATTAAGATGGTGGTATTAGTAGAATCTGTTCTACTGTATATTTACAGTAGCTGTGATCTATCTGAAGAAGGATAGGGAGAAGAAGGGAGAGATGTATCTTTGAGGAACCTTTTTGAAGAGATGAGTGTCTGAAGAAAACATGTCGTGTGAAGAATCGAAGATTTTGTAAAAGTCTTTACTTTATGGTATAAATTTGAACACCAGGTCTCACCTTAACTTCACATGTGAATGAAAAATGCTTTCCTGGAAACACATAAACGTGTTCTTTCATCACAAAAATAACTAAATAATAAGGATATGACGACATCCGAAATGATGGTTTCTGGTAGGTTTCCAGTGGAGCGCAGATCGGTTTGTTTAAAGAGGGAAGGAGTTGAGAAAGGAGACGGAAAATTATGAAGATGAAGTCATTACGTCGTCATTTCTGGGCAAGGACACTCTTGACCTTGCAGCCAGGATTCCACATAATCGAGCAAGATTTTGGTGATGCTATGTGACTCCTGTGGAGTTCCTGTGGAGATCTGCCTGTGCTTTGGAGGATATTACTTATTCCTTATTTCTATGGGAAACAGATGGAGAGATGGAATAATAAAGTGAAGGAGAGAATTATCTGGATGAATCCTGAAGACTAAGCCTGAAGTAAGCAAGCCAAGAGATCTGGATATCTTCAGATAGTGACCGTAAACACACACACACACACACACACACACACACACACACACATATTACAGGTTACTCACAGAGAACTTCCACTTAGGAATAGCAGTGTGTTAGTGTAAGTCACATTTCAATTTTTTTTTACAATATGCAGTCTTACGAAATTTCTTTACTGAAGCGTATTTAAAATCTCCGTCCAGGGTGTATCCTGCCTTGATGCCCGATGACGCCTGAGATCCCCGTGACCCGAGGTAGTTCGGATAAGCGGTAGAAAATGAGTGAGTGAGTGAGTGTATACTTATCTCTTACCAGAGATGGGGGACTCAAGTCATATGACCTGACTCGAGTCAGACTTAAGTCGCAAATTTGAGACTTGAGACTTGCTTGACAAATATTAAAAAAGACTCGACTTGACTTTGCCTTGACATTCATGACTTGAGACTTGACTCGGACTTGAGTTAAATGGTTCAGAGATGGGGGAATCGACTTGACTCGAGTCAGACTTAAGTCACAAATTTAAGACTTGAGACTTGCTTGACAAATATTAAAAAAAGACTCGACTTGACTTTGACTTGAGACTTACTTGTGACTTGCACATGAGTGACTTACTCCCACCTCTGCCTCTTACCCTGAGAGATGGTGGGAGTAAGTCACACATGTGCAAGTCACAAGTAAGTGTCAAGTCAAAGTCAAGTCGAGTCTTTGACTTGACACTTGGGACCAGTGGAGCAGTGCTGGTAGCTCTGAGGGTGTGAGGTGCAGTGTGAGGAGGGATAAGAGCTTTGAGGTAAGAGGGAGTTGGTCCATTTTTGGCATTGTAGGCAAGCATCAGTGTTTTAAATCTGATGCCTGAAGCTAGCAGAAGCCAGTGGAGGAGCGCAGCAGTGGGGTGGTGTGAGAAAACTTAGGCAGGATAAAAACAAATCACTGCATATTAAATCATTTGCAGATGATGAAATACATTCAAAGGTAGACCTGCCAGCAGAGAGCTGCAGTAGTTCAGTCTCGAAATAGCAAGAGACTGAACAAGTACCTGGGCAGCCTGTGTGGATAAAAATGTCTGAATCCTTCTGATGAGCGTGCAACTTTAACAGCATGCGAGGAAAATAAAAGTTGATTGTTCATGGTTACCCCAAGGTTGCGAGCCATGGCTGAAGGGGAGATCAAAGAATTGTGCAGGGAGATCACAAGATTCTGACCCTGGGAATGAATGACTTGGGATGACCAGTGGTTTAGTTTTGCTGGGATTGGGTTTCAACTGATGAGCAGTCATTCATGATGCAGTGGTCATCCATAGTGTAGTGGTTAAGGTGTTGGGCCAGTGATTGGAAGATTGATCGGTCCATCAAGCATCCTAGGAAAGGGCATCTGCCAAATGATGTAAATGTAGAATACAGTATAGAGGAAGACAAGAAGAGGACATTTTCTAGGATACCAGTGGAGAGTCTGTATGGAACAGACGTCGATCCGCTCCATGTTACTTGATATGAACAACCTTCTAGGTCTGAAGCAAACCAGGGTTAGGGTTAGGGTTAGGGTTAGGGTTAGGGTACCATGCTGCTCCACAAATTACAAGACCCCCAAGGATGGACAAGAGAGTCTTGCAGTTGACTATGTCAAATGCTGCCGAATGGTCGAGGAGGAGGACAGATGACAGCTTGGCTGATCTAGCAGCATGTAGTTTCTCAGTGACAGCCAATAGGGTCAAAGACAGATCAAAGCTGGTTGGGATCTTGGAGTTTGTTCTGCAAGATATAGAAAGACAATTGATTATAAACAATTTCAAGAATTTTGAAAACATTCAAGAATTTTAGAAAGAAAAGCAAGAAGTGATACTGGTCTGTAGTTGCTGATGTCTAAGGGATCCAGAGCAGGTTTTATTAGGATGGGTATAACCTGGGCTCTCTTGACCAAAGGTTTCATAGGGTATCTGATAGCTAGTTGCTAGGGTAATTCTAGACTAGGCTTAATTTTTGTAAATTATAGTGTACCTGCAGGAATATTAACTGTGATGCTAATGCAGCTTTTTTACTTGAAAGGTTAGAACATGTTATTGGTGTTAAAGGGACAGCCCTCTCCTTGCTCAGGTCTTATTTGTCTGATCGCTGTCAGTTTGTAGAACTAAATGGAGACTGATCTAATGGTAAACAAACTAACATACTAATGTTCGGTGTTCCGCAAGGTTCTGTATTAGGCCCGTTGCTTTATTCCCTATATATTGCTACCCCTTGGTACAATTATCTGTAAACATTGAATTATCTTTCATGTTATGCTGATGACAAGCAGTTATATGTTTTATCTAAGTCAGATGTGAGTCACCAGCTTAATAAGATTAAAGATTGTGTGAAAGATGTCAGACAGTGACAGAGTCAAATTTCACACTGATTATTAAATACTATCATTGACCTATTAAGTACTTAATGGTCACGAACCACAGTACCTGAGTGATCTTTAGTTTTTTTTTATTTGTCACGCATACTTTAATCAAAAGGTGTAGGCTATTTGGTAGTACCTTTAGTACAAAAGGCTACAGCAGGAGGCGGAGCCTTTTCTCACAGAGCCCCAGAGTTATGGAACAGACTTCTAGTTGGTGTTCGGGACTCAGACACAGTCTCAGTGTTTAAGTCCAGGCTGAAAACACATTTGTTTAGTCTAGCTTTTTATGAATAGCTTTTCTTAGGTAAAGGAGCAGATCTGGAGGGTTCATGGGCATAGAGTGTTTGGTGAACTGGGATGTCTGGATGCTGTCGGCTTACCATCCTCACAAGTCGCAAGGTTTGCAGACTGTGGAGTGGTGGGACAGTTAATGTCCCAGGAAGCCATCTTGTCTGTATCACCTTCTGGCTCTCCCTTTTAGCTATGCTGTCATAGCTAGTCTTACCAGAGTCCCTGTCTGCACCTGTCTGCACCTCTCTCTCTCTCTCTCTCTCTCTCTCTGTCAAACTATACTTGCCACTACCGAGCTCCCAATGTTCCAAGTTCTTAATCTTTTTGTCTCTTCTTACGGACCTACTTCGTCAATCCTGATGTTCTACCCCTTGATGGAGGCTCGTTGCCCGGTGATCACCATGCCGGGGTTTGATCTGCATGGTCAGACAGTGACTCATGGGATTGCAACTATTGTTGCGTCAGTCAGCTGTATGGTCTGGTCTTAATCAGCAATCAATTGAAGACTTTGGCAGGAAGGAATTAGTGTTGGGTGTGTGGTGAACTCAGAGTTTGTGCTGACCCATTAGTTCCTCAGGAGCTCTCGGTTGCACAATTATAAACTGTTGTAGAAATGACATTATTTACATTTACATTATTTCCTGTCCAGTGTCACCCAAATGAGGATGAGGTTCACTTCTGAGTCTGGTTCCTCTCAAGGTTTCTTCCTCATATCATCTCAGGGAGTTTTTCCTCACCATCGTCACCTCAGACTTGATCATTAGGGATAGATGTTAGAGATATATAGAATTTTAAATTAATATTTTAAAATGAATTTTAAACTTTAAATGTATGTATTTATTTTTATTTTGTGTTGATTTTATTTATTTATTTTTACTCTGTTTCTATACTTCTGTAAACCAGCTTTGAGACACTGTGAATTGATAAAAGTACTATACAAATAAATTGAATTGAATTGAATCGATAAACAAACCGATGTCACTATTAATTCAATTCAATTCATTTGTAGATTTATTTTAAATCTACAAATAATTTATGTATCACTAATGATCAAGCCTGAGGTGACGGTGGTGAGGAAAAACTCCCTGAGATGATATGAGGAAGAAACCTTGAGAGGAACCAGACTCAGAAGTGAACCTCATCCTCATTTGTGTGACACTGGACAGGAAATAATGTCAATGTAAATAATGTCATGTCTACAACAGTTAGTAGTTGAGTGGAATTGTGTAACCAAGAGCTCCTGAGGAAGAAGCCTGATCATGTGATTTTGGTCATGTGACTCTGAGAGACTCAGAGGGCTTTTCTAACTTCTCCATTAGCTTTGTCACACTCATACTGTGTCATTTTATTTTGAAATACTGTATATACATTTAGTTAAATATTGTATTGGGCAAATAAACCTCAATGTGAAATAAATTATACGGTGAAATGCTTAAAAAATGGCTAAACCTTATCTTTATATAATATATCCCATAATGCACTAGTTCTGTATGACATGTATGTAAATATATCCGTGATATACATTTTAAGCATTTTTGATACAAGTTTATTTCACTTCTCATTTATACATATATATATATATATATATGTATATATATATATATATATATATATATATATATATGTATAAATGAGAAGTGAAATAAACTTGTATCAAAAATGCTTAAAATGTATTTCACATATAAATAGTATAATATATATATATGTATAATAGTATAAAAGTGTATTCTCACATACGTATATCAGCTATAAACACTATTCCCCTTACCAGCCTCTATTTTTCCTCTTTCTCAACATTTATAAAGCAGAAAACATCACAAAATACCTTTATCCACGTTATGAGGAACAGCTGTACCTTCATGTAGTTATCCAATTAGCCAATCATGTTGGAGCCATGCGCATTCATGCACATCGTGCACATTCAGGTCAAGGGTTTCAGTTAAAGTTCACATCAAACATCAGAATGAAGAAAACGTCTGATCTTTGTGACTTCTGATCTCTGATCTATGTGTAACCGTAGCATGGTTGTTGGTTGGAGAACGTTTCAGAATCAGCTGAACTCTCACTTGTGAAAATTTTCACACACAGCATTCTTTAGAGTTTACACAGAATCATGTAAAATACAATAACCATCCTGTATGATGAGGATCTGCAGACTGATGCACCTTGTTGATGAGAGATCAGAAAAGATCGAGCAGACTGGTCCAAGCTGACAGGAGGTCTGTAGTATCTCGAATAGTCACCCTTTACAGCCGTGTTGAGTTGAAAAGCATTTCAGAATGTACAACACATCAAACTTTGTGATGGATGAGCTACAACAGTGGAAGACCAGGAGGAGATCAGGTTCCTCCTGTCAGCCAAGAAGAGGAATCTGAGGCTATCATGAGCACAGACTCACTGAAACTGAACATTCTGCATCCAGAATGTGTTTCTACCCACAGAACTCAATGTTTTTTTTTGTTTTTCGAAACATTCTGTGAAAATCCCAGAAGATCAGCAGTCTATGAAATAATCTCTTGAAATGATCAGAATTTTTCTCAATGTTGATGTTTGATATGAACATCAATTGAAGCTTCTGACCTGATGAATGAATGAATGAATGAATGAATGAATGAATGAATGAACGAATGGAGAACTGCATGAATGTACAGGACATGCTCAGTTTTAAGTGGCCCCCAGACAGCAGTATGGTGAGTTGTGAGAAACGTGCTGAGTTCTGACTGATGTCAAGGCCTAACTTTTAAAATAATTGATTCTGTGTGATGTATCCAGTGGTCCACATCTCACGACAGCTCAGAGACTCAGTGAGACTGTGCGATTTACAGCTGTGTTTCTGAGTGTGAATGGACTACTGATAATCTAGGAATGCAACAGCGCCCTCTACTGAAAAGAATCAATATTTACAGAATATAAAGCACACTGGATATGAAGAAGAAAGTGATTTTATTTACTGTGTTTTACCAGACAGAGCTCATGATTTAATTCGTGGGAAAAATTTAAAAAAAAAAAAAAAAAAAAAAAAAAAAAGATATGTAAATAAATATATTCTATTTCCCTGTGTTAAGCCAAACTGAGCTCATGAAAAATCTGAGCTCTTAAAAAATGCTAATAAGAATGCAACTAACAAATGAGAAACCAAGTAAACAAACAACTAAATATTAAAACATTTTATTTTTCATTAGAATTTTACTGAAGTAAAATTTAATACAATGCAATAGATTAAAAATTATTATATTAACACACTGGCTATACAGACAGAGTCTCACTAAATCCTGTTCAATTTGACTAAGCTTAAAATCACAAAACAAACAATTTAAATACATAAAAAAATGAAATAAAATAAATCAGTGAAGTGAATTTGTCAATAGAACACTGTATATCATGACAAAACTCTTAGGGGTTTTTGTGTTATTAAATCACATTCCTGTGTTAAACCCACCTGAGTTTATATTTTGAGTAAAAGTTACAAAAAAATTAACAAAATAAAAAAAAAAAATGAAAAAAAGAAAGTAAAATAATTAAATCACTCTCTCACTCACTCATCTTCTACCGCTTATCCGAACTACCTCGGGTCACAGGGAGCCTGTGCCTATCTTAGCGTCATCGGGCATCAAGGCAGGATACACCCTGGACGGAGTGCCAACCCATCACAGGGCACACACACACACTCTCATTCACTCACGCAATCACACACTACGGACAATTTTCCAGAGATACCAATCAACCTACCATGCATGTCTTTGGACCGGGGGAGGAAACCGGAGTACCCGGAGGAAACCCCCGAGGCACGGGGAGAACATGCAAACTCCACACACACAAGGTGGAGGCGGGAATCGAACCCCCAACACTGGAGGTGTGAGGCGAACGTGCTAACAATTAAATCAATAATTAAATCAATATATGTATATTCTGCTAAAATCAAAATCACACTGAATTTGAAGATAAAAAATATTTTTGGTCATTAAATGGAGTTTAAAATAAAATGAAACTACATTCAGTGAAGTGAATTGTATCTTATTCATAGTTTTTATTGAATATCACATTGCTGTATGTTGTTTAAAAAGAGTTAATTAAACTTTACGGTAAAGATGCTTTAATAAACTGTAATAGTTAATCATAAGTGTTTAACGTGGAAAAAATGATTTCGCTATATTACATATAATTATTTAAATCACTCGCTGTAAAATAAAATAGATATAAAATAAAACGTATCTAAATTCACCTATGGAGTGTGTTGAGTGTTTCAGTTTTAGTGAGTTCACCCTCATAAAGTCGTGACCCTGTGGCTGACCTCGAAAAAAAAAACAGTAATTATCCCTGAGATTTGTGACTCTGTCAGTCAACTCCAGATTCGAGCCTGAAAGAGTTCCTGTTCCTCTGAACTCTGACAAATAAACCATGACCTGTTGGGTGTGAGCTCGCTGAGTGTGACAGCTCAGGGACAAGAGACAGCAGCTGTCCAAACATCAGCACCAAACACCAGCACCAACACCACTGAGACACAATGTTCAGGTCTGATTAACCATCATCAAAATAGTCATGAGGAAAAGTTTAGAATAAGAACTCAAAATACACAAAATTCTAGTCCATCCAAACGAAATGGAATCAAATCCAAACAATAACACAATAGAATCGACTCAATTTGCTCATCGCTCACAAACTGGAGATAAATTACAGAATTCATTTACATAAAAATTATAAAATGACATCAACATCAAGGTTGGAGTAAATATAAATCATCAAGCAAAATGAATTTATTTATTCATTTACTTACTTACTTACTTACTTACATACTATAGTAATATGTCTCATACTGTAGGCAGTTAGTTCATTAGATCCAGGTCATATTTTAATATGTAAAAATTTAAGGCACATTTTATTTATTTAACAACCAAAGTGCTGTAAAATATCTTGAAAAAAATAATAAAATAAATCAAGATAAAACAAAAGTACAGCTGAAAGACAGGATAAACACTACAGAACTGTTCATGAATCATTTTAAACTCAATAGAAATTACAGCGAATTTCTTTTACATTCCAGATTCTTTTTTTTTTCCTTTCATATTTCACTACATTGATAATAAACACAAAAACAAACAAACATCTTTTACATCCTGTTAAGTGTTAGTCCTGTCTCATGTGTTTTATACTCTGTGCCTGAAAGCAGGAAGTCTCTCTCTCTCCTTTATGTCTAAATTGGAGGATAAATGGAGGACCTGAATGGGGGACCTAAAGGAGGGGTGGATGTTTGGCACAAGTCCCGGAGCAAATGTCTCTTATTTTCTCCGTCTGGATTTTGCGTCGCAGTATGAGAGCCTCCTGTCTGTAACCCAATCCGCTCTGATGCTCTAATGCACCGCGTGTTAAAGTGGCTTAGAGAGAAAGAAAAAGAAAAGGAGTGCTGAAAAGAAAACATGAAAGCAACAAGAAAGCGCACGAGCAGAAAAGGAGGAGGAGGAAAAGGGAAGACTAGGGAAGGAGGGGGAAGTGATGGGTTAAATCCAGCCTGAGGAAACCTGATGCTGATGAACAGAGAGAGAGAGAGAGAGAGAGAGAGAGAGAGAGAGAGAGAGAGAGAGAGAAAGAGTCTGGGGCAGAGGGACAGACAGAGAGAGAGCGAGAGAGAGAGAGTTTAGGGCAGAGGGACAGACAGAGACAGAGAGAGAGAGAGAGAGAGAGAGAGAGAGAGAGAGAGAGAGAGAGAGAGAGACTTTGGGGCAGAGGGACAGACAGAGACAGAGAGAGAAAGAGAGAGAGAGAGAGAGAGAGAGAGAGAGAGAGAGAGAGAGTTTGGGGCAGAGGGACAGACAGAGAAACACGGAGCCACTGAAGAGATGCTGAGCGGACGCTGACATTACAAAGACTGAGCTGAAGATCAGACAGTAGGTAAACACTCTCACTTAACATTCTCACCACTGCACACCATCCTACTGGCTCTGAAAGTGCCCTAGGTGGGGTATTAAATCGTGGGTTTTATCCTCTACTTAGTGCACTGCATGTCAAACAGTAAGCTGTTCCTCAGTGAGAGAAAGGAGTTTTTCTGTCCAAATGTAACAGCACAACTAACACTAAATACTTCAAGTATTTGTTTACGGTGTTTATCTATAGATAGAAGAGCGCTAATGAGAAAGCTGAGTAATTTGGTTACTGTGTTTACATCTAAAGTCTTACAGCATAACATTAGGACCTTCAGTGCTGTGTTAATTCTCACAGTGTTGAATTAACACCTGGTGAATACAAGCGTAGTGTTGCATCAGTTGTACGGTGCTTATGTACAGCGCAAAGTGTTAACTAGTACAGTATCAGATAACAAAGAGTGACAAACACTGCATTTTAACCATGTTAATGACTGTGTTAGTGTTTACACTCAAAGTGTAAATACTTTACTTAACACTAAAGATCTACACTGTTACATAAACAATGACTAATTATCAGTTTTCCCTAGTCTCCGGTGGCACTTAGAAACACAGCATGAGTTAATGTAAGACTGAATGTAACATTGTAACAGTGAATATAACCCTGTAAGTGTTAATGAAAGACTGTAGTAGTTAATGGAATACAGTAGGAGCTGAATTAACACAAACAAATATTGTAACTCTGCAAGAGTTAATTTAAGATCATAGAGATTGTAAAGATAAGGTAACACTGTATGATTTAAAGTAACACTAACACTTAATGTAACACGGTAAGATTTAATGTAACACTAACACTTAATGTAACACTGTAAGATTTAATGTAACACTAACACTTAATGTAACACTGTAAGATTTAATGTAACACTAACACTTAATGTAACACTGTAAGATTTAATGTAACACTAACACTTAATGTAACACTGTAAGATTTAATGTAACATTAACACTTAATGTAACACTGTAAGATTTAATGTAACACTGTAAGATTTAATGTAACACTAACACTTAATGTAACACTGTAGGATTTAATGTAACACTAACACTTAATGTAAGACTAACACTTAATGTAACACTAACACTTAATGTAACACTAACACTTAATGTAACACTGTAGGATTTAATGTAACACGAACACTAAATGTAACACAATAATTAAATTAGAACTAACACTTAATGTAGCCTTTTAACGGTTGATGCAATTCTGTACTAGTTGATGTAACACTGTAGGAGTTAGTGTAAAATTAAGATAAACTTTTAATGTAACACTGTAAGCGTTAATTTAACAGTGTAGAAGTAACACAAACACTTAATGTAACATTGCAAGAGGTGATGCAACAGTATAGGATTTAATGTAACACTGTAGGACTGGATGTAGAATGTAACACCAACAATTAAAGAAACAATATAAGAGAAATTGTAACACTGAAGACGTTAGAGTAATTAAACAGATAATGTAGCACTAGTAGTTAATGTAACACTGTGGTAGATAATGTAGCACTAATACTTAATGTAACACAGTAATATTTAATGTAACACTGTAGTAGGTAATGTAACACTGTAGGAATTTATGAGTTTAATCAGTGGTGTGTTAATGTTTCTCAATTTCAGGTTCATGAATGAATTTAAGATGACACCGATGAGAATCGTGCTGTTCCTGTGGTGTCTCCTCTGCATGTGTGTATCAGTGAGGAGTGTGTCGGATCTGTGTAAAGGTTCTCGCTGCTTAGAGTTGGGGGAGTCCAGACCATGTTCAGGGTCACATTGTGGCTCGAGCAGATCATCCAGACCAGCACGTCAACACAATCCAATAACACACAGCAGATCTGCACCGACCCACCAACATGGAGTCTCACACCTTCCTTCACCTGAAAAGGTGGAGTTACACACAGCTTCTCATTCTCACACTCACACAAGGGAAAGGATGCCGACTGCCGAGGTTGCAGGTCACACGTGCACTGGAGCAGATTGCGTTACCACAAAAAGACCACCGCAGGCCATTAATGATACACGAGAGTGTAGGGGACTGGAGTGCAGACTGCCTTTAAGGATCAGAACCAAGCCCAGAGTGAGGTTGTGCCCTTCAGACGGCTGTGGACCTGGCTCAGACGATGCTCCTGTGCACGTTCCGGACATAGCTGCTCAGTTTCTGGGGGAATTTCCGGATATCGGATATCCTTCATCGGAACTTGGAGGCGCACCACTGGGAGTTCAGCTTACATGTGACATCAAACCAGGTGGAGTAAATCAGTGGATCCAGCTGTTTTCTCCTTGTTTGGGTTTTATTTTGAACTTAATTTCTTTTCTCAAGCTAAGCTTACTAAGCAATGCACCTTTTCCCTTACTTCTAGCAATGCAGCTTTATTTGATCATTTTCAATGCACAACTGGAACACGATTACTTTTCCTCATAGCCATACACATCTGTTCAGCTGCATTTGGAAGCCTTGCAGCAGGGGGAAAATCTCTGGCAGTCGACGGCCTAGAATATTTTTCTGCTTTGATGTCTTTCCACGCTAGTTTCCTAGCCTCAAATTGCAGCCTTGACAGGAAAAGAGAAGAACAGCAGTAAGGTTGAACATTTTTGAGTCATTAGAAAGTCCACATATAACAGGGTGACATCTTTTCATGGATAAATATAATATGGTGCAAAAGAAGAATTCAAAAACTGCACCCACAAATTGCTAGCAGTGCTCCTTTTTGGAAGACTTAAGGTCAGAACTTATTTTGAGATTTTACAGCTTCTCTTTGAGGCTTTTCTGTTCATCAGTTAAAATTAAAGTGATAGACACCAGACGGGATTGCCTTGGAAGCATTTTGTATACATATTACTAACAAAATCGTGGCATGTTTTAAAACATTCAATCTCTGCAACTGAATGCACTTTATTGAACATTAGCGAGAATCTGACTAGCATAATGAAATCTATGTTAGTTTAATCTGGCATTAGCAAACAACACTTAAGGCAATATATGCAAGTTCATCTTACCAAATTAGCAAAGTTTACCACATTTTTCAAATTACAGTGAGCTGCAGCCTTCTAGGGACATAAATGAGACATGCTATTTATTATTCTAGATTTGTAATACTACTAGTGTTGAAATAATTAATAATTATTGTAATTAAGTACGAAAATAAGCATGATTTCAGTTCAATAATAAAGATTACTAAAAATTAAATAATCAATAAAATTTTTCCCAATTATACTTAACTTTAATTAATTAAATAAAATATGAATGAAATATAATTACACTCACCCTGTTCAATTGCATGTCATGTGAATGGTGTCACAAAGACGTCACAGGACACATTGAGCTTGCGTAACGCTGTCGCTTTTCGTTTTCTTCAAGGTAAATCTGTCTCTGAGATCAAGCATCAGTAATGCTGTCTGTCGGGCTTCTGTCTATGCGCTAAACTGATGTACTTCATTGTTTCTGGAAGTGTGAGTGTGAAGCACAGGCAGAGGCTGTGTGTTATTTACATTTAATCTTATTTTATTTAGTTACAGTGAAGAAACTCACAACTCATTAGTTCCATTAATAATAGACAAAAGACCGCAACATTAATGATGCTCAAAATTCCAGGTGACTGGAGTACATGCTGTTCTTAATGATCATAACATGCAGGACTTTAGTGTTGTTTGTTGTTATCATCTTTTTGAGCATTTCTTTTAAAGAAAAATGGGTTTTATATCTTTTATATTTCAGTAGCTCAAAAACAAGCTGTTCGTATCTTTGACCTGTTTGTTGATGAAACATTCAATAATGAGGAGCTCGTTGAAATTTCAAAAATATTTTAGACACTCCGTCTACCAAGCCAAATGTTTGACTAACTTGATTATGTTCATATATTAAATCTGTTCTCATAAAGCTGCAACATTTTATACCTTCATTTTAAACTAAAGTTTGAGAACCTATGCTGTACTGTGTGGTGTGGAGTGAAGTTCAGAGATCTCCAGTATTGAGTCGTACCAAACTCATGTCATTTTCTTTTCCCAGGGGAGAACGAAGTTCCTTCGGAGGATGCCCTTGTCCTGCATCTGCAGCTCTCCAAAGGCCAGGAGAAGCTGGTAGAGGCTCTGCGGGCTCAGCAGTTAGTGATCCGTGACCTACAGCAACGTCTGGAGGAGCAGCAGGGAGCACTTTTGGACCAGCAGCGTGAGATTCTGGAGCAGCAGCAGCGCATGTACGAGCAGATGGACGTGGTCAAGGCGCAGTACGGCATGCTGTCTGAGACCGTCAAGCAGGTGTCCTTCCAGGGCCTGCAGGGGGAGCTGCAGAGTTATTTGGAAAGTCAGCTGGCAAGCATGCAGAGCCAAGCTCGCAGCCACCTGCAGAAGTCACATGCCGTACATAAAACGGATGCCAAGCTGATTGACGTGACCGGGGACACAGATCATGCTCTGCTTGGCTGTCGCAGCACATGCGGCCCTGAAGAGTACTGCAATTTTCAAATGCAGCCGCCACAGTGTCAACAGTGCACCATGTGTCCACCTGGGTTCTTCCTGGTGTCTCAGTGCTCACCCAACGCTGACAGGATTTGCCAGGTATCACATAGAAGCCTGAATATGTACATAATCGACATTCTGTTTTCGATCACAATGGTATCAAACCCAAAATAAAATATGCAAATGATCTCTTGATTTGACAAAATTTCTGTGCTTCTTCAGGGTTTGTAAACCAGATAAAACAACTAGCCATCAGGCATGTCTTATTGCCTTTCTGTCATGTTGTCTGTCAGTTAAAATACTTAAAAAATTAAACAATACAGTATATGTATAAGGGGGCACGGTGGCTTAGTGGTTAGCACGTTCGCCTCAC
This sequence comes from Tachysurus vachellii, assembly GCF_030014155.1. Lineage (NCBI taxonomy): Eukaryota > Metazoa > Chordata > Actinopteri > Siluriformes > Bagridae > Tachysurus > Tachysurus vachellii. The sequence goes on along the minus strand of NC_083464.1, from coordinate 4,074,274 downwards.
ACCTCCAGGGTTGGGGGTTCGATTCCCGCCTCCGCCTTGTGTGTGTGGAGTTTGCATGTTCTCCCCGTGCCTCGGGGGTTTCCTCCGGGTAATCCGGTTTCCTCCCACGGTCCAAAGACATGCATGGTAGGTTGATTGGCATCTCTGGAAAATTGTCCGTAGTGTGTGAGTGCGTGAGTGAATGAGAGAGTGTGTGTGTACCCTGTGATGGGTTGGCACTCTGTCCAGGGTGTATCCTGCCTTGATGCCCAATGATGCCTGAGATAGGCACAGGCTCCCCGTGACCCGAGGTAGTTCGGATAAGCGGTAGAAAATGAGTGAGTGAGAGTATATGTATATAAACATATTTATTTTTATACAGGACAGAGATGAATGCCTGGAAATCCCAACCGTGTGTGGCGAGAGAGTGAAATGCCTCAATACACCAGGTACACAAATCCAGAATGTTTCAAATCTCATGTACAATGAGCTCCTGACCTCAATTAAATTGCAGTAATTAGCAACACAATCTCTGTTTCATTATGCTACATGTCCAATTGCAAATAATGGTTCTAACTTCAAATTCAAATTTATGCAAACAAGCATAGTGAGAGTACACTGCTGTGTAAAATGACTGACAACAAAAGTGAGCCGTAAGACATTTCAATTTAAATTGCTTCCATAATAAGCTGATGGCTTCTAATAACAAATATTTTAGAGCTAAAATATAACAAATTCATTTCAGTTAGATTATATTTTGGACAGTACATCTGAAATCTGGGATGAGCTTCTGAGACTGAATGAGTAAACCAGAGACGGGTGTGACATGAAAGTGGAGAAAATAAATTCTGACAGCGCTTAAAATGAAAATCTGCAGAGAAATGGGATTCAAACATGGAAATGTGCTTTATTCTGCCCAGGGTTAAGCAGATCCAAAACCTAACCCCAGACCCTTGGCATGAGGAGAAAATACTCTGTAAATGTGATACGAGTCAATTACAGGCACACATTCATCCACCCACACACTCATTTACCCAATAATTCACCTACTCATTCACACATGGGGCTTCAAAACCTTGGCCAATCCATCACCAGCATGTTTGTGGAGGATGTTGGAGGAAACCATAGAACCCAGAGAATGTGAGCAATTCCACACAAACAATAACCCGAGCTCAGGTTCATATCAAGGATCCTAAAGCTGTGAAACATCATGGTCACCCTGCCACCTACAACAATATGACATTCCAACGATGTGACACTAGTTATAAAGTTTGAATGATATGGGGCAAGTGAGATAAAGACTATAATAACAAATATGATAACGACTATAAGCAAAAATGGAATTGTCAAAGAAATGGCTACAAGCAATGAATTATCACTCATAAATATGCTAAAAACCCCTCCCCCAATTAAAAAACTCAACTGAGCCAATTAGCATATGAATCTGCAAAGACTGACAGTTGTTTAATTGTTTTAAACACACCAATATTAACTGATATACCCTAAAAGCCCCACTCCCCTTCCAACCCTTCCATAGTTTTGGCTAGTAATCTTTTACACAACAACATCTATCAACATCTCTAGTCCATTTTACTGCTTGTTGAACAAAGCATAGAATCAGTGTCCTCACTTTCTTTTAGAGGATTTTCTTTCAGGTTTTGAGTTCATTAATTGGAAATTAATTCCACTGGTGTATGGTCAGAAATAATCTAAAATTTTGGTGCTGAAAATTTGCCGTGGGGGGCACGGTGGCTTAGTGGTTAGCACGTTCGCCTCACACCTCCAGGGTTGGGGGTTCGATTCCCGCCTCCGCCTTGTGTGTGTGGAGTTTGCATGTTCTCCCCGTGCCTCAGGGGTTTCCTCCGGGTACTCTGGTTTCCTCCCCCGGTCCAAAGACATGCATGGTAGGTTGATTCGCATCTCTGGAAAATTGTCCGCAGTGTTTGTTTGCGTGAGTGAATGAGTGTGTGTGGCCTGCGATGGGTTGGCACTCCATCCAGGATGTATCCTGCCTTGATGCCCGATGACGCCTGAGATAGGCACAGGCTCCCCGTGACACGAGGTAGTTCGGATAAGCGGTAGAAAATGAATGAATGAACGAATGAAAATTTGCCAAGTAGAATAGTCCAAAAGAACTGCGTTTGTTTTTTTGAGAAAGCAGAAAAAAAAGGCAACATGAAAACATTAGCGCTGCGGAACTATTTCATGACCCCTCACCCTTCCCCCTCTACTGCCTATTATTCTTCCTTGGAGTTGGCAGGTCTGCAATTAGAGAGTTCCAGTGTGTCAGGATTTGCATGTGGGCACTTAGAATATGCCTGAAATCACCACTGTTAACCACACCTTGTTATTAGCTAAATTATTGTCATTTGTGGTAAACCATTCCTTTAACATCTACACTGTGCTTGTGTGGACAGGTGGATTCCGGTGCTTGGGCGTATCTGAAAGAGAGATCTCTTCAGGCCTATGTGGTCACGAGTACTTCTACAATCAGGAGCTACAAGAGTGCCAAGCATGTACAGATTGTGATGGGGAGCCCGTAGCAGTACCGTGTAGCACTGTGAGTGATGCTGTGTGTGGAGTGACCTCGGAAAACACATTCTCTCAGTCCTGGTCTGCTTCGGTCACATTACCCACGGCTCGATCAAAAAGCAGCGCTGTGTTTCCAGGTCTGCAGCTGAGTGTAATGGGAAAGGAGAGAAGCGACTTTCTGGTTATCCATGATGGCTCCATCAGCCTCTATCAGCATGGTCTGCTCTGGCTGGATCACAACTTTGCCTTGAAGCACAGCTGCCGCAACTTCCTACAGATTGGTGTGAGGCTTAGTGGTGGCAGCGAGGAGGAAGGTCGTGACCTCAGTGGTGTCAGGGTGGAGCAGCCAGAGAGGAAGCACTTCCAGGGTGTGAGTGTGAGTGCAGCGGCTGAGGTGGAGCCTAATCAGACTCTGTGGTTGCTGCTCAAGAGCCCAAACCAACACTGCAACCAGAGCAAGGAGTTGCAGCTTTACGAGCTTGGGTCGTCTGCGTTTAGCCTGCTGTGGCTGTCACATGACACCGGAGCTGTCGCTATGACTGCACAGACATCCACAGCACCTCACTACCATGGTAATTACCGGCCATCCTTCCGTGTTGCTACCGTCTCTGACCCCTATGTAGTGGCATTGACTCATGACAATCGTGGAATTCGCTTCACCGAGAGAGGCACTGTCAAGTTTGTCCTGCAGCAGGCACTCTATGCCATGGGCCACACTTGTGTCCGTGAAGGCTTCTCGCTAGTCGCCTACATTAGCACAAATGGGACCAACCAGGAAGTAATGCGCTCGTTTAAATCCGGGGTCAACTATCGGGACACCTCCATCACTTTGTCAGCTACTACCATTGTAGAATCGGGTGACTGGCTAAACTTTGAGATCCTCACTCCATCACAGTGCAATGTCCGATACTTTGGAGACAGCTCTGGAATTAGCATGCTAAGTCTGCTATGGATTCCTGCTGCTATTTCATCATCTCTAATGGCCACCGTGTCCAGGACAGGCCTTCCATCTGGAGCTGTAAGGAACAAACCTTTGTTTTTTCAGCAAGTTGGTCCGGATGCTGAACACATCCGACTTGCTGGCCTAGGAAACCAACACCCAAGGAGAAATTTTGTTTTTCAAGAAGCTGGGACAGCCAGTGTGGCTCTCAGCATCAAGCTCATCCATTCTTGCAACGTGGTGAAGCTGATTCTACACCAGCAAGGTCAGGACAGGACAAATTCTGTTCCTTTGGCACAGCAGGTCGGGGGTCAGATGCCCGAAGGTAGCGAGTGGACCAGTGTTGGCGTCAGAGCATCGTTCGAGGTCCAGAACGGCACAGCCATTTACATCACTCTCGACTGTGTACGTGGCCGCATCAATCAAATTACACATGATGATGGCGCCAACCTTTTCATCCTCTGGGTAGCTGCGTAACACCATAATTCCACAGTTACTTATTCTTGATCTTTTTAGGAACAGGTGCTTTCAGAAAATTATGGCTTGTCTTATATGCACAAAAAAACGAGGTACACAATAGAATGAATCCCTAATCTATCGTAGCAATGTAGCACCATTTACGATGAAATAAATGAGAAATCTATTAATATAAAAAGAAAACGGTACTTAACAAAATAGGTAAGACATATAGTCTAGCCAAAACTGAACAAATGGTTTGTACGGTTAATATTCAATAGTTTTGAAATATGATATCTACAGAGTGTTCGAAAAGTGTCTATACACAGGGGAAATTAACACTTTTTAGCAACTTTCTTTACAAATCATCCTCTATGTGATTGGCTCCCTGTTCGACAGCAGTGTCATGTAAGATGCCTGCCATGGTTCCTTGTGACAGCTTACTGATGAGAATGATTTCAAAACATTCTTCTTCGTATTATGTTTCTTATGTTCTATAAATCGGGGGGCATGGTGGCTTAGTGGTTAGCACGTTCGCCTCACACCTCCAGGGTTGGGGGTTTGATTCCCGCCTCTGCCTTGTGTGTGTGGAGTTTGCATGTTCTCCCCGTGCCTCAGGGGTTTCCTCCGGGTACTCCGGTTTCCTCCCCTGGTCCAAAGACATGCATGGTAGGTTGATTGGCATCTCTGGAAAAATTGTCCATAGTTTGTGATTGTGTGAGTGAATGAGAGTGTTTGTGTGCCCTGTGATGTGTTGGCACTCCGTCCAGGGTGTATCCTGCCTTGATGCCCGATGACGCCTGAGATAGGCACAGGCTCCCCGTGACCTGAGGTAGTTCGGATAAGCGGTAAAAAATGAATGAATGTTCTATAAAGCTGCATTGAGACAATGTCCATTGTTAAAAGTACTATACAAATAAATCTGAATTGAATTGAATTTTTTGAACAATATTGGAAGACATTTTGTAAAAAAGTGTTAATTTCTCGATATGCATAAAGACTTTTGGGACACCCTGTATAATGAGAAGGTGCTATTTAATTTGAGTTATAGGCTCTGTTTGTTTGTTGGATTATGTTTATTATGGTGGTGTGTGTTTATCAAGGTTTTTTTTGTTTCTTTTTTGTGCTTAAATCGAAAATCGAATCGATTTCTGAACAAAAAGTACGGATTGCTTTCCAAGTACTTCGGCTGGTTGAGCAGTGACCAATCTTTATTGAGGGAATGAACCTTTTGATTTTACCTAATGTTGAGATGATTGTGTGTGTGTGTGTGTGTGTGTGTGTGTGTGTGTGTGTGTGTGTGTGTGTGTGCGTGTGTGTAGTGGGGTATGATGTTGGCATGCATATATAAAATGCTATACTGCACTCCATTTCCTTAAACATTGTACAGACGTGGGTTAATTGTTCAAACGTATTGATATTCAAATAACTTATCTATTTTACAAATCTTTTGTGTCTTAATTATACACTTATATCCCAAATTCAAGTTTTTAATCCAAATTTATATTGGAATCCCTGTAAAGTATACATACAAATATTTATATGATCAAATGCAAAGATTATATTTATATAAGTGATGCAAAACAACTATTTGTTGTAATTTTCTACAGTAATTTATATGGTAATTATGATAATAAGAATAAAAAGCGATGCACATAGTTCAGTGCAAAAGTTTGCACCCCCCATCCCTCAGGGTTTTTGTATGGACACAAAAATACAATTATGGTTTATTTAGATCTTGGACAAGCATAGTAATGTCAAAGGAATGGCCAGAATAAACAAACAAACTTTCACGAAGTAGATGAAATAAATATACCTATGATTTCTAAATGAACTAATTGAAAACATCTGGATTTTTTTCGCTTTGTCTCTCAATGAATAAGTGAATCAATCAATTAAATTAATATAGTAAATCAGTTCCATGAGGTTAAATATGTGTGTAAAATGAGCAATGAGAATATGAGAAACAAATGAAATAAGGTAACAAATTAAAACTAGAGAAGATCCAAAAGCTGCTGAGAAGAATTGAAAAAAGAGAAAAGGCAGCTATACAGGAAAAGTGAGTGCCTACAATTTAGAAGAGTATGAAGCAAATTTACGTTTCAATTGATATAATTACTTTTTTATTATTACTATCTATTGACACACAGTACACTAATAGCATTCTTAAAACTATTAACAACTAAACGTATAAAAATAATGCATTAATTATATTTTTCCTGAAGGTGTACAAACTTTTGCTGCTGGTCTCTTTGGTTAATTGTCTTTAAATCATGGGTCTGTGATTGGGGACCCTGGAGGCATGAGAGAGTATTTAAGTGTCTGTGATAACAATATTGTGCATGTTGATTATCAGTCTATCGTGTAACCAGTTTTCAGCCCTTGCTAATTTATTTATAATGCAAAAAGAAAAATCTGAAAAAAAAAAAATAATAATAATAATAATCCTGTAGAATAAAATGAGATATTTTGTCAAGACTGAATAAAATTTCCATCTATTTTGACAAAACTGTTAAACCGTTTTAGCACAAGGGTTGTTGGATTTTTTTTTTTCTTGGAAAAACCACAAGAAATGTTAAAGGTGGATTCGATTTAAATTCGATTTAAATTGCACTTGATATGCACCATCTCACCCTCTAACGGTTTAAGATTTCAGCCACATTCTTGACCCATTGCTCAGAAAGCAAAAGATGTTGGATTTTCTTTGCACACAGTCCAATAAAAGCATTCGATAGAGTCTCGTCTTGGTTAACGATTAGCAGCTGGACCCTGAACACACTTTTTGAGGTTTGATTGTGGAGTATTCACTTCACCTTCCATTAACTTTTAGTGTTTAGGTTTAAACACCACAGACTGAGGGGTGCTATAACTTTATTTGGTCAACAAACCCCCATGATAAAACACTGCACTACAGGGTGTTGAGTTGTATTTGTAACACATGATGATGTGATGATGATTCCATACATTACACACCACACATCTGTCCCTATTGTCCCTATGCCTTATTTAAATTTATACTGTAGGATTGTGCACATATCTACACACCTGTACTTTATAGCTATAGTGGTGTGAAAAAGTGTTGGCCCCCTTTCTGATTTTTCATTTTTTTTGCATGCTTGTCAATCAAACAAATGTAAATATTAGTCAAATATAAACACAAGTAAACACAACATGCAGTTTTTAAATGAAGGTTTTTATTATTGAAGGAAAACAAAATCCAAACCTACACAGCCTTGTGTGAAAAAGTGTTTGCCCCCTAATCCTAATAACTGGTTGTTCCACGTTTAGCAGTAAGAACCGCAATCAAGCGTTTGCTATAACTTGCACTGAGTCTGTTACAGCACTGTGGAGGAATTTTGGTCCATCATCTTTGCAGAATTGTTGTAATTCAGCTATATTTTAGGGTTTTCGAGCATGAACCGCCTTTTTAAGGTCATACCACAGCATCTCAATAGGATTGAGGTCAGGACTTTGACTCGGCCACTCCAAAGTCTTCAGTTTGTTTTTCTTTAGCCATTTCAGAGGTGGATTGCTGGTGTGTTTTGGATCATTGTCCTGCTGCAGAACCAAAGTTCGCTTCAGCTTGAGGTCACGAACAGATGGCCGCACGTTGTCCTTCTGGATTTTTTGGTAGACAGCAGAATTCTGGTTCCATTTATCACAGCAAGTCTTCCAGGTCCTGAAGCAGCAAAACAGCCCCAGACCATCACACTACCACCACCATATTTTACTGTTGGTATGATGTTCTTTTTCTGAAATGAAGTGTTACTTTTACACCAGATGTAAACGGGACACACACCTTCCAATATGTTCAACTTTTGTCTCGTCAGTCCATAGAGTATTTTCCCCAAAGTCTTGAGGATCATCAAGATGTTTTCTGGCAAATCTGAGACGAGCCTTTATGTTTTTTTTCTCAGCAGCGGTTTTATTCTTGGAACTCTGCCATGCAGGCCATTTTTGCCCAGTGTCTTTCTTATGGTGGAGTCATGAACACTGACCTTACTGTAACTGAGGCAAGTAAGGACTGCAGTTCTTGTGGTGTCTTCAATACATAATATCCAAGTCATTTGCAAACTTATAAATACAGTAATATTGTGATTATATTTGGCTACTTCTAAATTCTGTCCAGCACTGGATTTAGTCTCTGTCTGGAAAAGTGTCCGGGATTAAGTGCGAAAAAAAGAAAAAAATAACACTAGCCGACTAAATGAAACAGTTTCCTCAGTGTTTAAGCCTGACGTCAGAAAGAACATACTCAGAAGTGTAACGGTTTCTTCTAGCATTCTAATATCTCTATTTTTTCAATTGCTTAAACAAAATTACTCCCTGATGAGACAGCAGGCTGGATTGGGTCAGAACGTGACTAACAACACCTGATTGTGTGAGCTAATACACCTTTTTTTTTTTTGTCTGTGCTCTGAATTAAAAGCAGGTGTGAAATGCTTTCAGCTCCAGATGTTTTATATCCAAGATCAAATGAGATCAGAAAAGTAACCAGACCCAAAAAATGTACACTAGCCAGAAAGGCTAGACAAGAAAAATACACACTGTCATAGACATTCAGCAGGTCTGTAGATCAAACCCTTTTCACATGATTAATGCACATGACATCACCAGAGTTTTAGAATTCTTCATTCTGATTGGTCAGGAGGTGTTGATCAATTTTCTAACAGTAGTGCAGCATATTCAGGAATTTACACAGGAACTTGTACATTTAAAAAAAAATTATAGTAATAGTTGTAAATAATTGACAGTATACTGTATTAATAGAGCATGTACTAGCTCTTGAGTCAAGTCAAGATGCCGTTTCAACAAAGGCTGGTGCATTGCACAGGAAAATAAAACAAACCTCCAGAAAACACAGAAAAACAGCAGACCCAACACAGAACAAAGTACACATCCATACATAGACATACAGAGAACCAAATAAAGTCAAAATGTCATTACATAATCATACAGTACATAGTTTTGTAATGAGTAAAGTGCAAGAGGTTCATTTAACCCTCGATTGCTCAGTTGTCAGTTGTAAGACAGTTGTAAATCGCTCTAAATAACGGTGTCTGCAAAATGTATTAAGGAGTCTGATGGCTTAGGGGAAGAAACTTCTGACTTGGACTTCTGATCAGAAGGTGGTGAGACCGAATCCCAGGGCCACCAAGCTGCCACTGCTGGGCCCCTGAGCAAGGCCCTTAACCCTTAATTGTTCAGCTGTATATGTAAATGAGATAAGTGTAAGTTACTCTGGATAACGGCTTCTGCCAAATGCCATAAGAGAAATGTAACGTAACATGCTTCAGGTGGTAACTATTCTCTGAGACTCATTAGTCCATGTTTTAATGCGGGATTATTCATGTACTGTTATTGTACTGTAAGTGTTACTAGTAACTGACATGTTGAAGTTTTCTTTTCTGTAAGGAAGAACAACATTATTTGTAGTGGTGGCTCCAACGATTACTGGGTTATTTCATTTGGCAGATGCCCTTATACAGAGTGGCTAACATTTACCTCATACTGCTGAGCAATAGAGGCTTAAGGGCCTTGCTCTGCGGCCCAGGAGTGGCAGATTGGTGGACCTGGTACAGTATTTGAACTACAGACCTCCCAATCAGTGATCCAACACCTTAACCAGTGAGCTACCACTTCTTCCCTGGTTGCAGAACAGATAATTGGCAATTTAAGACCCAACACCACTAAGCTGCCACCGCTGGGCCCTTACGCAAGGTCCTTAACTCTTTGTATCTGTGTGCTGTATCATGTGCTATATCACATGCTCTGACCCCAATTTTCTAGGGAAAGGAATTTCACTGTCCTGTAATGACAAAAAAAGGCTTCTTCTTCTTTTTCTTCTTCTTCTTCTTCTTCATCATCATCATCTTCTTCTTCTTCTTCTTTCATTTCCAACATCCCAAAAGCAGCATGTGCAAAATAGCTTGAAACAACAAACCAGCACTGGTAGAAATCCTTTGATTTCCACTTTACATCAGAACATTTAACAGCTTTGTGCTGGGATTGAATTCTGTCTTACTTTGGATCTGACGAATCGACGTTAAACATAAACATGAAAAGGCAGCCGACGCAGTCTGAAGCCTTGTCCGACTCAGAACACAGACAAATAGCGAGCAAACAAACGACGCATTTTTTAAAAAATCAACTTGAATTTACTTTATTAGCTGTAGATGGTATTGACTCATTGATATGTTATTATGAAGTCAGTCTTCATAATCATTTCCATCTCAACATCTTACAGATGTGTCTTTGTCATGGCTTAATGTTTCATGTTTGGCTTTGACAAGCTGTAGATGTTTTATGTGGAAATAGCTATAAAATCAGACATTTTTCATAAACGTCTGCTTTAAATGTTTACATGCATTCATTTGGATCACGTTTATTAAATAAAATCCAATCCAGGCAGTGGATAGTAGAGAACATGAAAAGAATTCTTCAGCGTTTTTCAACCTCATTTCTGTCTACTGTTTGTGTGATTACTATAGAAGAAGAACCTCATGTTTTCCTGTCATGAGGGCAGTTACGAGAACAAAAATGCTCTCCTTAATTTAATAGTTTAAATAACGTGTTTGCAAATAAAGCTGCGATAGAATGGAAGAATTTGTGTGGCTTTGAAAGTTCATGGATGCTACAGTACAAAACCTCTGGAAAAGTATGAAGAAAAAGACTTCTGCATCTGTCCAGTTTGGGCGAGTCTGTGCCTGTAGATAGGCTCAGTTCTTATAGGAGAGAAACCTGATGATCTCCTGGAGTTCTGCTGTTGTAGCTTATGAGTTCTGATATGCTTTTCTGCTCACCGCAGAAAAGTAAAGAGTGAGACTTCCTGTGAGCTAAAAACCAGTCTGGTCTTTCTTCTCAAGGCATTTCCAGTTGCTGTCAGTCACTGGATGTTTTTTTTGTTTTTCCGCACCACTCTGTGTAAACTCTAGACCACGAGGAGATCTTCAGCTTCTCAAATACCAACAACCATGGCATAGTTAAAGTCACTGAGCTCACAGCTTCACCTTCATCCTGATGTTCGATGTAAACATTAACCGACTCTCTTTATATTCATCTGCATCATTAGACAAAATTAAAGGTCAACGTTTGGTTGCTGATTTACAGACAACAGTAACGCCGACTTGGCACCATGCAAAGTCAGTCATTAGAACAGATAAGTTCTTGGCTTTTAATGACGATCGTGTGCAAGCGAGGGGAACACCGGCTCAATCGTACGTAACGTTAATGTTTAATGAAGACTGTGGGAAATATGAGGAGGTCTTTTATCTAAAACTCTTCATCATGTGAGGCTCTGTTCTTTTACACTCCTTTCACTTCAGGAATGACTTTTCATTAAAAAGGTTGAAAACAAAAGGTATATTTGTGCACGCTGGAAAGAACCAGAAGGTCAGCAGGAACAAACAGAGAGAAATGTTCATTTGTTTTCATTATACACACAGACCCTGAGGAATCAAATAATAATCACTTCTATAATAGATTTCCAAGAAACCAGCATGATGTTGATATTTCCATTAGGGAAATGTTGCGCAGGTAATTCTGAGCAGACGAGTTTGATAAACGGGACGTTGTTTTTGGCCAAAACTTCACATTTTTCAGTTCTGATTGCCGAAAGATATTGTTTCTTTTCAAAAGTTATTTTAGTCCCTTTACTCAGGATGCCAAAGTGAATGATCTCAGTCTGTTAACAGACGAGATAGAAAGATGGAAAACAGCTAATGTTGCTCTAAAACATGTCAGGAAAAGTGCAGCAGCTCTTTCCCTAAGGAAATACTGCAAAATGGAGTTCCTGCTGGATCGAACTGGTGTCGACTCAAACTGTGGACATTCCTCGAATGCTCTTTGAGTTTCCTCAAAGATTTTTATCCAAATTTAAATGTCCAGACATTCTGTCATGTAAATACCATCGTACTATTAAATAGTTCAGCATTTCTCAATCGTCCGGATTTACTCATCACCTCTGAACTCTGACCCCAAGGATTTTAAGTGTTTGAGACAGAAACAGACTGGTTGTGAAACATCTGGTTGTGTTTAACTGGCCTGCAGAGAAAACTAGTCACCGTGACAACAATATTACATAAAAAAAAGTCCTTTTATTTATTTATGATGTTCTGGTGTAATGGATGGTCCTGCACTTCTGAGTAAGCAGTTTGGACCCATGTCTTTGCTTCAGTGTTTACCTTCATCTGCTTACTTTACAGTCAGAAGAATCAGAACAAAATATTTCTGGTCACATGACATGTCAAAGATAATGGACAGACAAAGAGACAGACAGAAAGACAAAGAGACTGACAGACAGACAGACAGACAGAGACAGACAGAGAGACTGACAGACAGACAGAGAGACAGGCAGAGAGACTGACAGAAAGACAAAGAGACTGACAGACAGACAGAGAGACAGACAGAGAGACAGGCAGAGAGACTGACAGAAAGACAAAGAGACTGACAGACAGACAGAGAGACAGACAGACAGACAGACAGAGAGACAGAGACAGAGAGACAGACTGACAGACAGAGAGACAGGCAGAGAGACTGACAGACAGAGAGACAGACTGACAGACAGAGAGACTGACTGAGAGACAGAGAGACAGAAACACAGACAGAGAGACAAATAGACAGACAGAAAGAGAAACTGACTGAAAGACAGAGAGACAGACACACAGACAGAGAGACAGACACACAGACAGACACACAGACAGAGAGACAGACAGAGAGACAGACACACAGACAGAGAGACCGACAGAGAGACACCAAAATAGAGATAAATGACATGAATCAGCTGAATATCATTCATATGTGGACTTTTGCTTGTTAACAATAAACCCTACATTAAAAATGATAAACATGCCATTTTCACTCAACAGTTTCCATGCCAGAAGTGTTCAGAAGTGTGCAGGATATATTTAGGATCCTCAGATTTAAAGTCAAGACAAACCGAGGAGAAAGTCACGGTACGGTCACGTCCACAATCACCAAAGCACCACAGGGCGTAAATACTTACTCAGGTTTATTCACCAGGAAATAAAGTTGTCAAAGCGTAGTGTTGGACTCGTTAATATATACGAGCCTGTGAACCTCTGGCCTGTTAGACAGAGTACACAATCAGTAAACTATACAGTACAAACTGTACATTCATAAATTTCCTTCATTTCATGGTGCCTGTAAGATCACAGACATCCACAGTATATTTACGATCCTGAGCCTCAAAAGCTTATTCACGAACAAGAAGTTCAGAAAAGATCACGGAGCGGTCACAATAACCAAACACCAGCCTGACTCGCTGTATGACTCGAGGCCGATTCACACCGTAAGCTTTTGTTCTGTAGATTTATAGAAATATGTTTATATGTTAGCGAGACACAGCAGTCCCAGAGACCCAGAGCCTGTTTATTCATCACACATTTTATTCAGCTGGAGAGTTATATAGCAGTCTGCCTCCGTCTCCTGCGCTTCATTTTACACGGCTGTTCATAAGGGTGTTAGGTTTCCTAATAAACACGAAGCGTGCTGTAGAGCCAGTAGCACATGTGGAACATAATGCATGCAGTCTGGATTAAACAGAAAGTAAATGTTGTCGCATGAGATAATGCAGCAGCGAATAAACAGCGGTTTTCTTCAGAACTTTTTCCTGAGTATACTACAGACTTTACAGAGTTGCACCACATCCTGTAGTTTCATTTGTAATACATTGGTGAATGTTTTAAATAAAGTTAGTGATAGTGTATAGAAAGTGTGAGAATGGGAAGAAAAACATGTGCAAAACAGAAAGATCAACAAAAAATAAAGCAAAAAAAAAAAAAGATTTATAATACTGAGTTGAAATTTTCTATATTCTGTTGACTTTTTTTTTGAGATAAGTAGCATAGAGATAAATTTATCCTTAGACCAAGCTGAAGTCATGTGTGAACCGAATTTTCTTCTGTTCCTATCTGAAATTTCAAATTTATTGTTTGATGCACAAAAAAAGGAGAAAATACTTAAAAATCACAATTTTATCTTCACATCTTATGTCTCATTAAATTTCTATAGAGACATTCCACAAAAAAAAAAATTAGGTTTGAAGGAATAAGAAAAAGATCGTTTACTCTAGCGAGCAGCAAAGCAACAGCTGATTATTTGTTTTCTGTTCAACACAAAAAACTTAAAACAAATCCTCACAAAATTCATTTGATATTTATTTGTGATGCAGCAGAGACAAATCCAACATATGGCTTGAACAAAACCTCAGAACAAGCTCGTGTCACGTGTGGTCTGACTTTACTTCAGCTCCGAATTCGAAATTTTAAATGTACTGTTTGATGCAGGGGGTCACGGTGGCTTAGTGGTTAGCACGTTCGCCTCACACCTCCAGGGTTGGGGGTTCAATTCCCGCCTCCGCCTTGTGTGTGTGGAGTTTGCATGTTCTCCCCGAGCCTCGGGGGTTTCCTCCGGGGTACTCCGGTTTCCTCCTCCGGTCCAAAGACATGCATGGTAGGTTGATTGGCATCTCTGGAAAATTGTCCGTAGTGTGTGATTGCGTGAGTGAATGAGAGAGTGTGTGTGTGCCCTGCGATGGGTTGGCACTCCGTCCAGGGTGTATCCTGCCTTGATGCCCGATGACGCCTGAGATAGGCACAGGCTCCCCGTGACCCGAGGTAGTTCGGATAAGCGGTAGAAGATGAATGAATGAATGAATGAATGAATGAATGAATGTTTGATGCAGAAAAAAAGGAAGAAATTCTTGAAAATCATGGTTTCATCTTCACATTCAAGAAGCAGCAAAGGTTGGCAGTTCCACTGGTGAGTGTAGATAGCTAGTAGGTTTAGCTTTCTTTGCTACTGCGAGGGTAGTCAAGCACGAAGCTGATGGACAGGCCACGTGATTGTTGGGTTAGACAAAGTGGATTTTCTTTAATACTCCTACAGCTTCAATAAATAAACTGTTAAGCACTTGAGCCACAGGACATCACACTGCACTCGACTTTCATACACGAGCGTTCAGTCAGCAGCTGTGGTACTTTAAAGTACTTGGAAGTAGTAGCTTAGTGGTTAAGGTGTTGGACTACTGATCAGGAGGATGTGAGTTCAAATCCCAAGGCCACCAAGCTGTCACTGGGCCCCTGTGCAAGGCCCTTAACCCTTAATTGTTTAGCTGTATAAATGAGATAAATGTAAGTCGCTCTGGATAAGAAAAATAAATGTACTTTGAAAGACCCTGAAAAGAACTGTTTTTTTTTTTTTTTGTTTTTTTTTTATGAAGCAGCTCAGGAAAGAAGCTGAAAAACAAACACATTTAATGTTACTAGTACAAAGAAAACAAATCTGTGAACTAAAAATGACTAACATAATGGAAATAGAAAAAAATAAATAAATAAAAAATTCACGGTGGTGTAGCAAACTCCTGAGAAGAGAGCACCCCCTGGGGGCAGAGGCACGAGCGGTTCAGAGGTGACAGTAATTTAGTTCTGTGTCTCAGTTCATCCACATTTCACACACCGGTGAATCGAGTAATGACGGCAATTTTGATGATTGCTCCTGGATTACAAAAAGCCCTTAACATCAGACAGCATGTCATCCATTTCAACACAACAGACAAAAATGATCTGGAAAGTCAAATCCAAACCAGTTTAAAAAGAACATCTGTAAAAAAAAAAAAAAAAAAAAAGAAATATTGATCAAGCCAGAATGTTTCATATGGGTCATATGTGCAAATGTTTTACCTTTTTCACTTCTCATTGTGTGAGTCATGTGACGAAAGTTTACACAGGGAAAGTTTCCCCATGTACAGTTGAGGCCAAAATTATTAGCCCCCCAGGAATTTTGGAACATTTTCCTAAAGATCTTTCCAATGTTTGCAGCATTGATAAAACTTGATATAATCAAACATTCGCCAGTGCTATTTAGTAGCTTTTGGTACATTTTGGAATATAAAATACATTTTTAGGCTTGCTTTATAATCAAATATAGTGAAAATGGGGTGGTCAAAAATATTAGCCCCTTGTGAATATTTGCTTTCAAAACACACCCAATTAATCAATCAGCTTTCAAAACACACCTAATTAATCAATCAGCTTTCAAACCACACCTGTGCAGTCAATTGGCTTCCTAACAACACCTGGGCATTCAATCAGCATTAAAGGACTCCAAGGAACAGGGCACTTGAACACATTATTGGGAGAGACTACTTTTACTCACCATGCCAAAGACAAAGGAAATCAGTCTTGAGCTCAGAAAGAAGATAGTGGAGGCTCATGATAAGGGGGAAGGCTATACTGCCATTTCCAAGCTTTTCACAGTGTCTAGAACCGCCGTACGTTGCATCATTGCCAAGTACAAGGAGACAAATTCTGTAAGAAACAAACCTGGGCGTGGTCGTAAGCGCAAGATTTCAAGAACCCTGGAGAGGAAAATAGTCAGAGATATCAGCAAGATGCCCCAGACATCTGCCAAGATGATTGTTGCTGACCTGGCCTCTTCTGGAGTTGATGTTTCAAGGAACACAGTTGTGAGGGCTCTTCATCGTGGTGGGCTTCAGGGCCATCGTCCCAGAAGAACCCCTTTACTCAAACAGCGGCACATCACAGCTAGACTGAGGTTTGCCCGTGAACATTTGAAAGGTAAAGATGAGTTTTGGGAGTCTGTGCTTTGGTCTGATGAGACTAAACTGGAACTGTTTGGGCACATGGATGTTGCTTATGTTTGGCGAAGAAAGGGTGAGGCCTTCAACCCTAAGAACACAGTTCCCACAGTTAAAAATGGTGTTGGCAGCATCATGCTGTGGGGCTGTTTTGCAGCTTCAGGCACAGGGAGCCTTGTTCGGGTGCATGGCATCATGAAAAAAGAAAATTATGTTGACATTTTGAGGGATAATATGCAGAAATCTGCTCGTAGTCTAGCCTTAGGTCGTCGCTGGGTCTTCCAACAAGACAATGACCCAAAGCATACATCGAAATTGGTCCAACAGTTCCTGAAGGATACCAAAACAAAGGTCCTGGAGTGGCCCGCACAGAGCCCAGACCTCAATCCTATTGAGAATCTGTGGCGAGTGCTCAAAGTGAATGTCCATGCTCGGAAACCACGTAATTTGGACCAGCTGGAGCAATTTGCAATGGAAGAATGGGCTAAAATCCCTCAGGAAACCTGTGCCAACCTAGTAAAGAACTACTCTAAGAGGTTGTTGTCAGTTGTGGCTCAGAAAGGGTTCACTATTGATATGCCCTAAAAATATATATATAACCACACACACACACACACACACATACATACATATATATCGTCGCTGTCGGGCGGAAACCTCTTATGTCCAAATTTGGTCAATTTCATATTTTTTCACATATCGATGCTATTGGTCAGTCCCCACGTGGGTCTGTTATTTTTACAAGTTATTAACCAATCTAAAGTCTTGAAAATAGCTTGAGCGCAAATCTCATAACTCCATTGGACACTTCAACTGTCCACCTCTTCCTCACTCCGTGGGAGAGCTTCACGGCATATTTCTCCTCAAGAAGAGTCGCAACGAATCAACACGTCTTCTGAGGTAAATGTCTTCAAAACACTGGGCTCAAAGAAAAAAAAATCTTGACCCCCGCTAGTTCTGGTGCTCGTCTGAGGACAGGAATTTAGCGCAAGACAATCCACTGCAACGCGGACTAAACCCTGTGCACTGCAGATAAGGTACAGCGTTTTTTTTAATTTCCTGAAAAATAACGGTTTTGGAGATACGAGGATTCCGCCTGACAGCGATGATATATAATATATATATATATATATATATATATATATATATATATATATATATATATATATATATATATATACACTGTAAGTCAATAAATATTTCTATAATTAAATGAGAAAATTGAACAAAACCTCAACTCAGAGCTATCCAGCCTGCTTCCTAGAAGTGCTTCAGCTCTATATTGCTTCTCTTTGTGACAAACAAACTGAAGTTGCAGATAAAAGCATCATGTGTGGCCCAGAAGCTCAACTGACTCTCAGAGAACATGCTGATGTTTGACTGTAATTCTGCTGAAGTGCTGAGTTACGGATCCACGAGTGGCTATGAAGTGCTTTTATCTTACTGTTGAAATGACTGAAATTAAAGCTCAGAGCGATGCTTATCCTGTGTCGAGTGCATTATTTTAAAATGGGCTCGACAGACATGTCATACACACGCTGTGTTTGTAGCACTGAGTGGGGGAAAAAAGAAAAGAAAAGAAAAGAGAAGATAAAAAAAAATCTGACTAGAGACACTGAAGCACTGGTTATCTGAAAGCTCATGTTGGGAGTCAAGCTGCATGAATGATTACAGAACAGTAAACTAAACCTTTTTTTGGATTCATACTAACACAACAAGCTATTTTTTTTTTTTTGGAAATACTGGTCCACATTTCAAAGAGTTAGTGACTTGATTTTAAACACCAATTTGGCCTTAAAACAAAGAAGAAGAAAAGGGCTACTGAAGGATAGACTGTTTGTAGCTAATACATATGAGAACTTATTCATTTATTCATTCATCTTCTACCAATTATCCGAAGTACCTCAGGTCACGGGGAGCCTGTGCCTATCTCAGGCATCATCGGGCATCAAGGCAGGATACACCCTGGACGGAGTGCCAACCCATCACAGGGCACACACACACTCTCATTCACTCACACACTCACACACTACGGACAATTTTCCAGGGATGCCAATCAACCTACCATGCATGTCTTTGGACCGGGGGAGGAAACCGGAGTACCCGGAGGAAACCCCGAGGCACGGGGAGAACATGCAAACTCCACACACACAAGGCGGAGGCGGGACTTGAACTATAATTGATCTATAAACACAACAAAACTCATCATGTAGCACTGCCGAGCACTGGAAGGCTGTGATGGCGGCCATCGTGGAAAACTAGCTTTCCTGCCTTTTTTTATGTTGTTTTATATATATATATATATATATATATATATATATATATATATATATATATATATATATATATATAATTAAGTCTGGTTTTAAATCTGACTTAAGTGTTTTGTACTAAGCATACCATAGTCAGTATTTTTATTTATTACTATCATGATAATTATCACATTTATATACTGTACAACTAACATTGCTTTTGTATTTTGTATTATATTAATCTTTATATTATTCTTTGTAATAACCTTTTTTTCTCTGTTTTTTGTTCTGTAAAGCTGCTTTGAGACAATGTCACTTGTAAAAAGCGCTATACAAATAAACTTGAATTAAATTGAATTGAATTAATATCTATAATCTACTGAGTGAGATAGATGAGCCGTAATAGTTGTGTAAATGTAGCTGTTTTATTTGTTGAACCTTGTGCTTAGATGTCAGATTTTAAAACCCAATAAAAACACTTTGTATTAAATTATAAGTTTAAACAGTAGGTACATTTTATTAGTTTTAGAACTTTCCGCCATTTTGCTGTTTTGCTGCTCCCCACATTTTGTTTACTGCCCAATACGCAGCTCTTAATATTATTCCTGAGGCATTTTACATATCAGTTAATGATAGACTCTCACTACCTACTGTACTAGCTGCTGTGTTTATGTGAGTGTTTTCATGTCGGTTTTGTGAGTTTTTCTACAGGGATGGAGATGTGAGCTGATTAAAAGTCATAAGGACAGAGCCTGAGCGAAACAAACCTCTATTGCATTTCCCTCGCCTCAGGCTTGATCGTTAGAGATAGATGTTAGAGATAAATCGTAACTTAACTTAAAAAAAACATCTTTTTCTATAATTCTGTAAAGCAGCTTTGAGACAATGACATTTGTTAAAATCTCCACAGAAATAAACTGAATTGAAAATGATTTTATCAGCAATATTATCCTTCTGGATTCAGTACAACAGTTCAGTTAAAGACGCCTCAGATCTAGATCTAGATCAGATGAACGAGTAAACGTGTGAAGGAGATTCTTCTTAAATGACTTAAAACACTTGCATGTTCAGAGCGATGTTTTCACAAGAATATTTATTCCTGATTCCAGTCACATACAGTCAATTTTCAAGAAGAACTGGAGGCTGAAAGAAATTTGTTTTGACACACTGGCATACAAACGTCCTCAGAATTCAAATCACAGACACTCACATTAGCTTTAACCGATATAACGATGTTGACCCTGTCTGGTCGGATGAAGATAAAGCTCATGTAAGGTCTAGCCATTGTTCCTCAGGGCACCGAGCTGCTAGAGAGTGAGCGTGCACTGCCCTTAAAGGTCTGAATGCTCCTTGCAGGGGCAAAAGCTTTAGCAAGAAAGAGAAAAGAGGAAGAGGAAGACAGAGAGCAGTAGAGGGAAGGATTAAGACTACATATATGTATATATTTATATATAGGCATGCTGGAGATCTACACACACTAATATAAGAGACGACGATAGAGCGATAGACTGGACAGAGAGATAGAGATCAGATCAGATCGCAGAAGCAGACGATTTCTAGCAACACAGAGCATGCTAGCTTAGCGGATAAATATGTTTGAAGCGACACTATTACACAGAGCCATCAAGCTAGCGACCAAGCACTACATTTAAAGCGAAGCTATACATTCAGCACTAAGACTATCACACAGTAGATATTTGGGTAAATATTGTACATCACAGGCTCGGAAAAAACAAGGCATTCATGCACATGCGAAGACTTGCAGGCCCGATAGCAAGAGCAGGAGCGGCAGCAGCAGCAGGAGGAGAAAGGAAAGAGACAACAGACAGAACGTGCCCAGGACGAAACGGCTTCTTGACGCTGAATCAGAACGAGGACAGACCTTACATCCACCTCCGTGAAAAATCAAACGAGGAAAATCATTCGTCGTACATGTTAAAGATACACATAGGTAGCATCGATGTGTTTAGCAAATAGGTTACAAACGCAAACTCGAGCAGATTTTAAACATCACACGTGACTTTTTACCCAAATGCAAAAAACATGGACACATTCAGACGAATCACAGTTTCATCAAAACGGTTAAAACTATGAATATCCACTGGACTTACAGGAAATCTAAAGTGCACAAAGTTCCCCATGTGGACAACGAGACAATACCGGCATTAAATACTAAGGCAGTACAGTTACAAACACACAAAAATTACATACTGGCACATAATGTCAAGTAGATCACTTAGTAGGGCACAAAGATAACCGACCTCGGTTGGGAAATGGCTTTCCATAACTTAATTGGAATTTCACTTCGTTGGAGTCTAAAAGATGTTTTTCTTCGATTATTGTTTGTAGCACAAAAATGCAGTTAAAATGAAAGTAAAGTTTGTTTCTTCACAGATAAATATACGCGTAAATCATGTATACACAAGCAGAATATTTATATATAGTATGTATATTATATTATATATATATATATATAGTATTACAATTACATTATTATTCGAATAGAGAAAATAATATTTTACCTCACAAATAGACTCTTTTATATACAGTACATGGATGTATTCACATAGATATGTGCTTAGGCAAGAAGTCCGAAGTCATTTACATATCATGACCAAGAATCAACTTTTTTTTTTTTTTTCTTTAGTGGTTGATTGAACGTTAATGAAAAACCTACAGATGAAAAACTAAGTGCTATGTAGATTAACTGGTGAGTAACCAGGACTAACCAAGACACTGGATATCTTCCCCACCACTAGAGGTCACTCTCACCAGAGTCAACTACTTCCTGGTTTTATCTGCAGGGATATTCATCGCAAAGTCTTGCTATTCCCCATGTTCAGTTCCTTGTTATTGCTAAAAATCTTTATTTGCCTTGCACTTTGTTTTTTTTCAGTTTGTGCTAAGAGAAATTTGTCCGTGTTGACAATTTGTTGCTTCACGCTCCCTAAGTAGTGAGTCATTATATAGTGTACATAGGTGAGGCACTGGTAAAAAAAAAAAAAAATCGGACGATTCAATTTCCTTCAACATAACTCTAATTTCCTCATTGTTCACTGTAAAAACCCAAACATATAGATTATGTACGTTTTATGCATCATATAAGCAAGTTGGTTTAATCACATGCATTTCTGTCAGGATCGTAGGCTAGTTAGTGGATATTTTAAACAACAACAAGAAAAAAAATTAGGCTCAAAGTCTTTAGACTCAAACAGACTGTATATCAAACATCAAA
Source organism: Tachysurus vachellii (assembly GCF_030014155.1). NCBI lineage: Eukaryota > Metazoa > Chordata > Actinopteri > Siluriformes > Bagridae > Tachysurus > Tachysurus vachellii. The sequence goes on along the minus strand of NC_083464.1, from coordinate 4,052,261 downwards.
TAAACTTAAAAATCGCCAACTAACCATAACAAGCTACTTATATTTGTTGATGAAGTTCAGGTTTCCTGTAAGGAAACATAGCGAGCAAAAATGCTACCTGGTTTTTGTGGTGCATTGTGGGATATGTTTAGGGAGCGAACCTTCCAGAGACAGAAGGTAAAATATCAGACTTCTAAGGATCAGAGCTCTAAGGAGCTCATTGAGACACATCTTGGGTCAGCGGATCCCTGTTATGATGAATTCCTTATGATGAGTTGTAGCAATCTTCTGTAATATTGGAGACTCAGATGCAATGTGAACAAAGTAATGGCGCAGGCCGTACATCCACAAAGACGTTGGGGGTAAGTAATAAAACCCTGGACGACAGATTCAGCAAATCCAATGGATAATTCTGATAAACAAAATGGTTTAAGATGTACAGTATAAAGCTAATCAGAAATAGCACGGCTTCGTACACAAGGATTAGCAAGACTGTAAAAAATGAATGCTTAATTATTCGAAAACCAGGAAGTAAACAGGTACTCTGGTAAGAGTTTATAGTTTGGTGAGTGCACCCTCTGTTGGTGTGGCAGTGAAATGTCCAGAGTCGAAATTAGCTACTTCTTATTTAGCTAATTTGAATGGATTTTAGCAATCTCACTAACCATTTTCAACATAAACTCTGCAACGTTTTAATACATTTTGGTCTAAGTGCATGGACTTAGCAATATTGCTAATATTTTGCTTCATCACTATAGTTTGATTTAAATCTGACACTAAATCACTACAGTACACTATATGCTTATGTATGAGAGTGAATTATACACAGGAACAGATGACTGATCCTGTGATGAGAATAAAATGTTTCATCGCTTTGCGCCTGCGTACATATATTTATATATATGTGTGTGTGTGTGTAAGTGTGTGTGTGTGTTAAGATCTATTGGTATTTAGTGCTGTCTGCTAAACATACAGACCTCACACATTCACACCTACTCTACATTTACTGGATTATTTAATAACATTTGGGCTCTTCGTCAGAACCCGCTAACTATTTAAACTTAACATTAATCCTGTCTGTTTTCTGCTCTAGAAAATCTTTTGTGTTCTGAATACAAACGCTTTGCTCTGGATTTTACACCTCTGCTTTCTTTAAGCTATTTGTAGACAAACACTCTCAGACAGGAAGTACAGATATCCATCAGTGACATCATCTAGCCATAAAGAGACACTTTACTCTCTGTCCCACAGTAGGTATGGACTCAGGTTGTAATAATAATAATAATAATAATAATAATAATAATAATAATAATAATAATAATAATAATAATAATAACAGTATTTTCTACTTCGCACTTCATTCTTGTTTTATAGTCTTCAATGTTGATATTTCAGCCTTGTAGTTTTCAGTGATCATTTCATCTTCCTTCTTTCATGGCTGCAGAGGAAAATCTACAGGAGCTGACTGCACCAAAATGGCTTATGACATCTTGTGGTTGTAAGCAATAGTAAGGCTGTTGCACTATCCATCCATCCATCCATCCATCCACCCATCCATCCATCCATCCATTCAACCAATTGTCCATTCAACTATCCATACAACCAATTATCCATCCATCCATCCATCCATCCATCCATCCATCCATCCATCCATCCAACCATTTGTCCATTCAACTATCCATACAACCATTTATCCATCCATCCATCCATCCATCCATCCATCCATCCATACAACTATCCATACAACCAATTATCCATCCATTCATCCATCCATCCATCCAACCATTTATCCATCCATCCATCCATCCATCCATCCATCATCCATCCAACCATTTGTCCATCCATACATCCATCCATCCATCCATCCATACAACCATTTGTGCATTCAACTATCCATACAACCATTTATCCATCCATCCATCCATCCATCCATCCATCTATCCATCTATCCATCCATCCATCCATCCATCCATCCATCCATCCATCCATCCATCCAACCATTTGTGCATTCAACTATTCATACAACCATTTATCCATCCGTCCATCCATCCATCTAGGAATAAGTGCTTTAATACTGGTCAGAAATTGTGCTTAGTCACTTTTGGTTCAGCCAGCTTCAGATCTCTCATCTGCTTTACATCCTGCTACAGATATAATACATTTCTCCATTTCTGCATACGCCTACTGTAAAACCATTTTAGATAAAGCTATTGTACATCCCCTGTTAGGTTTTAATACAACATGAGAGTTTTTTGTGCTCAAGCAGGAATTAAACACCACATGGCTAAAAATAACCCTGCAATGTATTTTCTTCTGTATTCTCTACTCAATTACACTCAAATGCTGCCTGTGATTGTGAAGGCAATACTGAGGAAAACCAAAGTGCTCTCTCTCTTGTCCTCTTTCTCTCCCCTTCTCTCTGTATATATACATCTCTATAAATAAATCTCTTTCTATCTTATAGCTTTAGGCTGATGACTGGCACTTAGAATATCTGGTCCATTAGATTGACTATAAACTGTGGCCTATTGCACAGGATTGAAGCGAATAATTCTTCACACTCACACCACACACATAAAGCTTAGGCTAACGTAGACAGGAGCGGACATTAACACTTTTACAAGGTTTCGGACCAAGACGTCCACGGCGGTGCTACGATACTTAAATACAGACTTTTTTGACTTTAAACAAATTCACCTATATTAGACTTCGAAGATTAGGAGAAAAAAAAAATCAAGGAATTACCGTACATTCACAACAAATATATTATACACAGAGACACCGGGAACGTTACAGGTCCTGTCCGAGGCGCTCGATCTCTTCGATGAGGAAGTCGATGTCCTCGAAGGTGGCGGCCGGGTTGGAGATGACCATTCTGAAGAAGTTGACTTTGTCTCCTTGTGGCTGGTAGCTCACCATGGTCGTCCCGTACTCCATCATCCGAGCTTTGATTGTAGGAGCAACCTGGTAAAAAAAAAAAAAAAAAAGATTTATGAGTGTGTCTCTCGATCAACAAGGCCTCCACATAGCATAAAAAAAAGAACTATTTCGAAAGACGTTGGAGACTCCTTCCATAAATGTTAATAACTGTCTTATAACCTCCTTGTGTCGCCTCCACAATGTCACCAAGTCCACAGGTACAAGGTGTTGTTATAGAATCGATAACGTATTAGTGCCACAGTCAGAGCTGCTGTTATTGGAAATGAATCCAGAACAATCCTCCTAACCAATCAGATTCGAGCTGACAAACAGCAATTACACACGTACTGTAACTGTCATGGCAGCATCAATGAATCTGAAAAACCAAACCTGCAAGTTTTAAAAAAAAGTGACGTGACATACGGCTAAGTACGGTGACCCATACTCAGAATTTGTTCTCTGCATTTAACCCATCCAAAGTGCACACACACACAGCAGTGAACACACACACACCGTGAACACACACCCGGAGCAGTGCGTAGGCATTTATGCTGTGGCGCCCGGGGAGCAGTTGGGGGGGTTCGGTGCCTTGCTCACGACTGAGCTCAAGCTCAGTCGTGGTATTGCCGGCCCGAGACTCGAACCCACAACCTTAGGGTTAGGAGTCAATCTCTCTTACCATTAGGCCACGACTAATGACTAAAGATCTTTATCTTTAAAGAAGGTGACTTTGTGATGCAAAGCGAAAGTAATGGAGACGGGTGAGGTTTTGAGCCTGACTGCTTGTCTGGTTTTTCCATCAGAGCCCAGGACCACTCCGTTTATTCAGGACAGCTGTCTCTGGCATAGGAAAGAGCAAGAGGCTCCAGAGGCTAAATTTAGCAGCGGACATACGTTATATCTGCAGAGAGACGTGCAGGAGTAATCTAGCAATGTCCTGGTGAAAGTAAATTATTCTGCACGGATGTCTCGTGTCGCTTTTCATTCCTGGCAGCTGTTTAAATGCTTCTGACAGAAATGTGACTCTGGGTCTTTGCTCATCTACAGAAAAAAGCAGAGTAGGTGGTTTTTGTCTTTGACATGTGACTCGGGTCACTCTCTGAAGTCCCAGGCCCATTTTTGCCCCACATTGTATTCCATTTAACGACCGCCTGCTAAGCTGAAGCGACAACATTATCTCTTTAAATCACACAACTCGTGACACAAAGCTGCTGAACTGAGAAAGTGCTGCTCGCTCTTTGCTTTTATTTGTCTAAGAAAACTAAAATCAGTGACACACTTTAATTAAAGACTCTCATTTATCCCTCAATCCTACTGTATTGTACTTTCTATGTGTGTGGGTAAATGTGTAATGTATTTAAAAAAAAAACATGGCATCTAACGATTAATAAATACAATGTTCAATTTGTAAGTCAGTCAAAAAAAATTTACTATGAGGGAAATAAATAAATAAATAAATAAATAAATAAATAAATAAATAATAATAATAATAATAATAACAACAACAAAAATTTATTCACAGTAGTATTAAACAGTTATTATTATTATTATTATTATTATTATTATTATTATTAGTAGTAGTAGTAGTAGTATTATACATACAATTATATAAATATAATACATACAAAATATAAATACAAGAATTTATCATTATTATAATTCTTTATTATATAAAATATATAAAAATAAATTAAAGATGAAATATTATTATTATTATTATTATAATAATAACAATAATAATAATAATAATAATAATAAACCTATTTTTTTATATAATTCACATAAAGAATTATAATGAATGAATATGAATATTGTGTTTGTTTATTCTTAATATTAGCATTATTGTTGTTACTTTATTTGTAT
>NC_083464.1:3960000-4042500 GCF_030014155.1 Tachysurus vachellii | reverse complement strand
CATGTCAAATCCAATAGGGTTTAAAAGCAGCAGAGTAGCAGAACCTGGTCCTGGATTAAATTACGCTGTCAGTAATGAGAGCAGAAATACGGTTGATATCACATCTGTGTGGAAAATAAAATAACTGTTTTTGTTTTTTCTGGAACTTTTCATTGAATATAGAATATCACCTCTAGTGTTGTAGAGAAAAACAGAAATAGTGATGAAACTCTACAAATTCTTAAAGTCCTGAGTGTCTATTTTCATATGAGCTTCATATTAACACCACTGTGGAGTGAGACGTGAGGAAGAGGTTCGATTGTCAACACGGACACAACAAAAACAAGAGGAAATAACAATTTTTGTCCTTTGGGAAAAAGAGATAATTATGGTTCCTGTTCTCGCTTGCATTATTGTTGGAACAACTGTTTTACAAAGCACTGAAACTGGAGACTCCTTCCATAAAATGATACAAAAAACATTCAGTAAATTAGTTATTTCTTTGTTAAACAATGACATTATATGTATAATTTGCTATTTATATAAATGCTATTGCGTGAGTGAATGAGTGTGTGTGTGTCCTGCGATGGGTTGGCACTCCGTCCAGGGTGTATCCTGCCTTGATGCCCGATGACGCCTGAGATAACCACAGGCTCCCCGTGACCCGAGGTGGTTCGGATAAGCGGTAGAAAATGAATGAATGAATGAACATAAATGCTAACATATTAGAGCTTGTGTGCTAATATAAACCTGTGGTATAATTAAATTACAGCCGGATCCACTGCTTTAGAACGTTCTAGAAATCCACCATTGGTTAATGACTAGTAGTGTTATTAGTCACGCAGTATATAGTGACTGGAAGAGAAAGGTTTATGATTTATAGCATAGGAGTTTCGTAGTGAAGGAAGTTCTGACCTCTCGACTCCATTGAGTTTCCACCTGTGTTTCCGGGACATGAGCAGACTCCCTCCCCAGGCGCCCTGCAGAGGAAAACCCATGAGGTTAACACACTCCAGCACACGGATAACAAGACTGCTTAACACGACACTGCGTTCAACTCCCAAACGTGCTGGCTGAAGGTCACAGCATGCATTAACCTACCTGTGCACAGCTCAGGACGGCTTCACACACTAATCTAATCCCCTTATACACCTTCTGCATCTCATGCTAATTTATAAATGAATAAACGAATGAATTTATTTCCTTTATATACTTGCTTGTTTAATGATATTATTTTTTTCCCACAGCTCTGACCCTTTGCTCACAAAAATCATTTTCTGGACTGTCTAAGATTTATCTGAACTTTACAGTGTTTTATTCTCAGCTTTGTCATTTTTCTACTTTTTATGTTTTAAAACATTTGTTTAGACACTAAATGGATATCTAAAAAGAAAAAACCAAGGAAGATATTTCAAAAATGAATATTGTGTGCCTGAATTTTTTTTTTAGACACATTACATTAAATAATTGTATATTTTTATTGAATATCCTTAGTAAATTAACATAATTGTTTGGATTTGCTAATGGTAATATGTCAGATCTAAACAAATAAATAAATAAATAATCAAACTTTCTATATGATTTGTAACACTAAAATTAAGCCTCTAATCTATTATATAAAAAATTTTTTCTTCTGATTTGTAGTTTAGTGTTCTGAATAAAAAATGTAGTGCTCTGTAGTTTTTATTTTTTTGTTGCTGTTGTTTTTTATTCTGAAATATTCCCAACAAATTCAACACAGATAAAAATAAAAAATATGTCTAGAATTCACATACTCTCTGAATTTGTAGACAAATTTTAACATCCTTCTGATTTTTTTTAAAAATAGAGGTCTTTGGAATTTGAAAATGAATTTGAAAATTCTGTAAAAAAAAAAAAATAATAATGTAGAAAAATAAAAATCAAAGGCGGAAGCCACAAATTTGATCAAATAAACTATCAAAAGAGTATGAAATGGTTTCATGCTTGAAAGTACAAATGTTTCATAAAAATCCCACAATGAAACCATTGTGTGTGCGTGTGTGTGCGTGTGTGTGCGTGCATGTGCGTGTGTTTGTGTGTGTGTGTGTGTGTGTGTGCATGTGCGTGTGTGTGTGTGTGTGTGTGTGTGTGTGTGTGCATGCCGCAATTGTTGAAATAGCCACAGGGAGCAAACCCTGTCTCACGAGGAAAATGAAGCAATAAACCATTGCTATTAAACTCATTGTTCTCCAGAGAATAGAACACACACACACACACAAACACGCACACACACACACACACACACACATACACACACACACATACCTACAATAATAGCTAGTAATTTGTAACTATTAAATTCAATTATTCCTTTATGCCGAGTCATTTATAATTCACCTCAAATAAAAATGTTAAACTAGATTAACAATTTGTATTTGTGATAAAGAAAATTATTTATTTGTAAAAACAGTATTTGCTGTGGAAATTATGTTTCTTCCATGGGCAACATAATATATTTATAAATATTATATATATTTATATTTATAATATATTTGTAATTATTTTTTTTAATTATAGTATTATTTTATTTGTTTGCTTGTTTGTTTGTGTTTATTTGTTCATTTATTTATTTTTTACATGTGCAGTGCTTTCCTTTTATTTTAGAAATGAAACATAAACAAACATAAAAAAGCATATTGTTGTTACGGTTCAGCCCGGACTTTTGGCCATGTGCTTCTGTTTATGTTCCGTGTCACGTGTCTGCTCCGCCTTTGTTTACTCCTCCCCGTCTCTGCACACCTGTTCCCTATGTGTTCATTGTCATGTCTATTTAACCGTGTATGTTGTTCTTCATAGTCAGTGTATGTTGTTCTTCCTCGTCAGTGTATGTTGTTCTTCCTCGTCAGTGTATGTTGTTTTTCATCATCAGTGTATGTTGTTCTTCCTCGTCAGTGTATGTTGTTCTTCCTCGTCAGTGTATGTTGTTCTTTCTCGTCAGTGTATGTTGTTCTTCCTCGTCAGTGTATGTTGTTCTTCCTCGTCAGTGTATGTTGTTCTTCATAGTCAGTGTATGTTGTTCTTCCTCGTCAGTGTATGTTGTTCTTCCTCGTCAGTGTATGTTGTTTTTCATAGTCAGTGTATGTTGTTCCTCCTCGTCAGTGTATGTTGTTCTTTCTCGTCAGTGTATGTTGTTCTTCCTCGTCAGTGTATGTTGTTCTTCCTCGTCAGTGTATGTTGTTCTTCATAGTCAGTGTATGTTGTTCTTCCTCGTCAGTGTATGTTGTTCTTCCTCGTCAGTGTATGTTGTTCTTCCTCGTCAGTGTATGTTGTTTTTCATAGTCAGTGTATGTTGTTCTTCCTCGTCAGTGTATGTTGTTCTTCCTCGTCAGTGTATGTTGTTCTTTCTCGTCAGTGTATGTTGTTCTTCCTCGTCAGTGTATGTTGTTCTTCCTCGTCAGTGTATGTTGTTCTTAATAGTCAGTGTATGTTGTTCTTCCTCATCAGTGTATGTTGTTTTTCATAGTCAGTGTATGTTGTTCTTCCTCGTCAGTGTATGTTGTTCTTTCTCGTCAGTGTATGTTGTTCTTCCTCGTCAGTGTATGTTGTTCTTCCTCGTCAGTGTATGTTGTTCTTCATAGTCAGTGTATGTTGTTTTTCCTCGTCAGTGTATGTTGTTCTTCCTCATCAGTGTATGTTGTTCTTCCTCGTCAGTGTATGTTGTTCTTCATAGTCAGTGTATGTTGTTTTTCATCATCAGTGTATGTTGTTCTTCCTCGTCAGTGTATGTTGTTCTTCATCATCAGTGTATGTTGTTCATCCTCATCCTTTGTCCTGTTTAGTTTCGTCCATGTTCCTGTTTCATGTATTTAAGTTATTAAACCTATTTATTTGAAGCTATCCTGCATATGGATCTGTCTTCCTCCTCCCGGTGTGACAATTGTATATTCTTTCATTTTTATTAAGCCAAAATTGCTGCCAATGGCATATTGTTTTTTGTGAATGTGAATCTGTTAAACAGTCACCAGAGCTGAGTTCAGGGTCATGAGAATCCAACATATTTGGTATATTTGACAGGAGATGAAGCAATGCAGTGATGATTGACCACCACACTTAAAGCATGTCAAAAAACATGTACAAATAAACTACATCATTATGTGGTGTAGAGTAAATACATCAGCACACAGTCACCACACAGTCACTACATCACCACAGGGTCACAACATCACCACACAGTCACTACATCACCACAGGGTCACAACATCACCACACAGTCACCACATCACTACACAGTCATTACATCACCACAGGGTCACTACATCACCACACAGTCACTACATCAGCACACAGTTAATACATCACCACAGGGTCACTACATCACCACACAGTCACCAAACACAGTCACCACATCACTACACAGTCAATACATCACCACAGGGTCACTAAATCACCACACAGTCACTACATCACCACACAGTCACTACATCACCACACAGTCACCACATCACTACACAGTCAATACATCACCACAGGGTCACTACATCACCACACAGTCACCACATCACTACACAGTCACTACATCACCACACAGTCACCACATCACTACACAGTCAATACATCACCACAGGGTCACTACATCACCACACAGTCACTACATCAGCACACAGTCACTACATCACCACAGGGTCACTAAATCACCACACAGTCACTACATCACCACACAGTCACCAAACACAGTCACCACATCACCACAGGGTCACTAAATCACCACACAGTCACTACATCACCACACAGTCACCAAACACAGTCACCACATCACCACAGGGTCACTAAATCACCAAAGGGTCACCACATCACCGCACAGTCACTACATCACCACACAGTCACCACATCACCACACAGTCACTACAGTACATCACCACAGGGACAGCACATAACCGCACAGTCAATACATCAGCACACAGTCACCACAGAGTCACTACATCAGCACACATTCACCAAATATTCACCACACAGTCACTACATCACCACAGGGTCAGCACATAACCGCATCAGCACACACACCACATCAGCACACAGTCACCACACAGTCACTACATCAGCACACATTCACCAAATATTCACCACACAGTCACTACATCACCACACAGTCACCACACAGACAATACATCAGCACAGTCACCAAATATTCACCACATCACCACAGTCACCACATCAGCACACAGTCACCACACAGTCATCACATCAGCACACAGTCATGGCACAGTCACCATACAGTCACCATACAGTCACCACATCAGCACACTGTCACCACATCAGCACACAGTCACCACACAGTCATCACATCAGCACACAATCATGACACAGTCATGACACAGTCACCACACAGTCACCACATCAGCACACAGTCACCACACAGTCACCACATCAGCACACAGTCACCACACAGTCATCACATCAGCACACAGTCATGACAGAGTCACCACACAGTCACCACACAGTCACCACATCAGCACACAGTCACCACCCAGTCAATACATTAGCACACAGTCACTACACCACCACACAGTCACCACACAGATATCACATCATCACACAGTCACCACACAGATATCACATCATCACACAGTCACCACACAGTCACTACATCATCACACAGTCACCACACAGTCACTACATCATCACACAGTCACCACACAGTCACTACATTAGCAGGGTCACCACATCAGCACACAGTCACCACATCAGCACACAGTCACTACATCAACACACGGTCACCACACAGTCACCACATCAGCACACAATCACTACCCAGTCACGACATAAGCACGCAGTCAGCACACAGTCACTAGATCAGCTACATTATTTTGTACTCACATCCACGTGCATCCAAATGTTATACTTCTTACAGATGTCTGAGATCGCAATCAGGGGATCAAATGCTCCATACACTGTAGTTCCAGCTGTAGCGCTCACAAAGAAGGGCACAAGACCCTAAGAAAGAAAGAAAGAAAGAAAGAAAGAAAGAAAGAAAGAAAGAAAGAAAGAAAGAAAGAAAGAAATTTGGATGAAAATAATGCAGTGATTAATAAATGAAAGTAAATGAAAAAGAGGACAACAGAATTATGAAGAAAAGTAACAGAATAGAATAAATAATAAAAAACAGAAATCGAATAGAATTTAAAAATATGAGCGATAGAATAAATCAGAATAGTTTGATGTAGAATGATAAAAGAAAAGCATTACAACAGTATGAAGAATGAAAGGGAAAGGAATAAAGTGAGAGGAGCAAAGAATAAAAAAAATAATGAAGAAAATTATATGGCATATAATAAAATGATGAACAAAAGGTAATAAAATAATATAGAAATAAAATAGGATAGAATATCATGATGAAAAGTTAGATAATCGAAAAGAATTAAATAATTAAATAATGTGATATAAGTTGATAAAAAATATAAGATCATATAAGAAAAAAATAAAATAGAATAGAATAGAATAGAATAGAATAGAATAGAATAGAATAGAAAGAAAGAAAGAAAGAAAGAAAGAAAGAAAGGCAGATTTTCTAGTCACATTAATGTGTGTATCAGATCAGGAGATTACGTCAGATGTGCACTTCTGCTGTAAAGGTCAGACGAAGTAAAGACTCATGAAGCAAACTTAATACATTTTAATAAGTGTGTGTGTGTGTGTGTGTGTGTGTGTGTGTGTGTGTGTGTGTGTGTGTGTGCATGTGTGTGTCAGACTTTCATTACCTTCTGCTTGGCCTCCACTATCCTCCGCTCCAGGTCAGAAGGGATCAGTTTTCCCCTGTCAGAGACAAAAGCACTATTTCACAGCTGGATCCATGTGTGATTGTCATTAAGACACATGTTCCTCAATGTTCCTCTATGATATATCCAGACTTACCTCTCATCGGCTTTGATACAAATCACGCTCTCTGTTCCTATTCCAAGAGCTGCAGCCCCCTTCTTGATTGAGAAATGACTCTGAAATGAAGAACAGGATATTTCAGCCAAAGGTTAGAAGGAGTTTAAAGCAGGGGTATCAAACAAACAGCCTGATGCCCAGGACCAGACCAGTAAAGGAAATGAGTGAAATTACTCAAAGAAAACCATTCATTCATTCATTCATTCATCTTCTACCGCTTATCTGAACTACCTCGGGTCACGGGGAGCCTGTGCCTATCTCAGGCGTCATCGGGCACCAAGGCAGGATACACCCTGGACGGAGTGCCAACCCATCACAGGGCGCACACACACACTCTCATTCACTCACGCAATCACACACCAGGGACAATTTTCCAGAGATGCCAATCAACCTACCGTGCATGTCTTTGGACCGGGGGAGGAAACCGGAGTACCCGGAGGAAACCCCCGAGGCACGGGGAGAACATGCAAACTCCACACACACAAGGCGGAGGCAGGAATCAAACCCCCAACCCTGGAGGTGTGAGGCGAATGTGCTAACCACTAAGCCACCGTGCCCCCCCAAAGAAAACCAATAAAATTAAAATTGACTTATGATGAAAAAAGAATTCCAGCAGACAACAGAATAGAATAAAATAATAATACTGAAAATATACACTAGAAATAGAAAATATAATAATAGGATGCAAACAGATCACATCAAATAGAATGATGAAAAAGGAAAGATGCAAGAAAGTAAGTGTAGAAAGTATAGAATAGAGGAGAATAGAGTAGAATAGAGGAGAATAGAGTAGAATAGAGGAGAATAGAGTAGAATAGAATCATTAAAAAGCAAAAGTATACAATAGAATGATGCGAAAGAAATACTATAGAATAGAATAGAATAAAAACAGATCACATGAAATAGAATGATAAAAAATGAAAGATGTAAGAAAGTACAGTAACTGTAGAAAGTATAGAATAGAACAATAAAAAAACATCAAATAGAACGATGTGAGAAAGATAAAAATAGATTAGAAAAGAATCGAATTATAAAAGGAATTACATGGATTGATGAAATAAAGACAAAGAAAAAAAGAAAAAAGTATAGAAAGAATAGTACAGATTAGAATAATGCAATTTAGAAAATATAGAATAACACAAAATCGAATAAAATTAATGAAATTATAAAATAGAATTGTGTGAGAAAGTAAACAAGTAAAACTTTTTATCTCACAGCGGTTTTTATCGTGTATTGAGTTACCGTAGCAATGCTATCGGGTTTTTCCTCTGAACACTCTCATAAACATGGCATTTGATGAATGTTGGAAGTGTGATGTGGCCTGAACTGGGTTTGACACCTCTTCTTTAAAACCTTGCATTTTTAAGGCAACAAATATATTTGGGGTCGTATTGAAACGCTGTCTACATATAACTGTCTTAGCAAAACGTTGCAAATGAAACGGCAGCTCGTGCACTTATCTGCTGCACTTAAGGTCAGGATTAACTCTGGCTGTGGCATTTCACAGCAGTGCTAATAAAGAGAGTGCAGCTAAAGCGCCGTGGCTCTGTTTATAGAGGCCATTACACAAAATAGAACTAACCTCTTTTACACTGCTGTGAACAACAGGAACAAAAAGGGAACAGAAAAAACATGAGCAAAATTAAATTGTGATGAAAAAAATCATTTTAGAATAGAACGGAATAGAAAGACAGAAGAAAGAAGGTATCACATGGAACGACTACAAGAAATAAAATATGCAAGAAAGAACGTGTAGAAAGTATAGAATAGAAATAATAGAATAGAATTGAACCAAAGTGAAAGGATTTATGAAATAAAAAAAAGATATGATAAATATTTCTAATAGAAAAGAACAGAACAAAAAAGAATAGAATAGTATAGAATAGAACGATAAAAGATAGTATAGAAAAGAAGTATGAAATAGAAAAGAAATGATAGAATAGAACAGATAAATAAAGAATAAATACAAAAACAAACTGAATAGTACAGAATAAAACAAACTTGAATTACAAAAGAAAGTATTGAATAGAATAATGACAGAGAAAGATACAAGTAAGAATAGAACGATAAATGAAAATATCAAATAGAATGATGAAAGAAAAAAGTTACAATAATGAACGGAATAGAATAGAATGATAAAAAAAAGGATGAAAACGAATGATGAAAGAGAAAGATACAAGATGAATAGAATAGAAAAGAATAGAATGGTGAAATAATAAAAGAACATTAAATAGAAACTACCAACTGGTATAGAAAACATTTTTGAAAAGGAAAAGTATCAAATGAAGAAAGCAGCAATATAAATCAGATAAAAATAACAAACAGGACAAAATTGAAATGAGGTAAAAACGAAGACGAGGTAAAAACAAAGACGAGGTAAAATGGCCTTACGTGTTCGGACGTGAAGGCCGCCAGCTTGGGCACGGATGACATGCCTTTCTCCTTGACTTCAGGAAACATCTTGTAGCGAGCCAGCAACATGGCATACATGTTGGAAATGGCGCCACCTGCAGGAAGACGATGCATTTCAGTTACAAATCCAGACTCCCTCCACTCCTCTACTCCTCAACTGCTGTCCGATTCTCCACGGCTTATGTTTGTCATGCTAAGACTGAATCTTACATAATAATGACGTTCTGTAGCACTGCAATGAGGTGATTAGGGAACCGGAGCATGAAATGTCGTTTGTGTTACATTAGTGTCTGCAAGCTGGACTGAGGATAATAAGAGTTTCTGTTTGCCTGTACAAATGACTGCAGTGCCCTCTGTTACATTACCACAAGTTAATGTCAGTTTTTGTTTAAACTTTATCTCCCTCGGAGCCTAGACTGGACTCGATTCGACCGTGGCTCTTCGGTCATCCGTCAAGATCCCTACGAGGAGCTGAACATCACGAACCCTGTGCTCTAAGAGCCAGGAGGTGGACTGAACCACCTAGGATGAGTCACTAGGTGTCTGAAAGCTAAAGATGTCTTCAGACTCTATCAGATGATCTGGATTTAACCTTGGCTGGATTCTACCAACTGATAACATGTTTTCTTTATGTCAGATTATACGATACAGATCTTCTCACTACAGACCTGCAAAAAAACAACTCCATACTGCTTTGGTCATTAATCAGCATGCAGAAAACAAGCTCGCATTCTTCTAGATGAACTTGAGAGAATTGTTTCTGTTCATTACCTCATTTTATTTACGTTTCGTCTGTTCTGTTACAATAACAGTCTGTTCTGTTATTTACGTTTCGTCTGTTCTGTAATAGTCAATTCCCAACAGCTACCTACATAATATACGACATCTACAATCTGGGAAAGGTGAAGGTCATCATGTGATTAACCTGAGAACCTGAGACTGCTTGCATTGTCCCACATGAGGCTCGCTCCCTTTCAGAGAACACGGTCATTTACGCTCCTTTTGCTCCAAGCTACTGACGGCTATGGCATTGTCAGGATTCTTGTGGTCTCACAGCGACAGAATTATTCAGTAAAATATGGCTAATACGGGGCACGGTGGCTTAGTGGTTAGCACATTCGCCTCACACCTCCAGGGTTGGAGGTTCGATTCCCGCCTCCGCCTTGTGTGTGTGGAGTTTGCATGTTCTCCCCGTGCCTCGGGGGTTTCCTCCGGGTACTCCGGTTTCCTCCCCCGGTCCAAAGACATGCATGGTAGGTTGATTGGCATCTCTGGAAAATTGTCCGTAGTGTGTGATTGTGTGAGTGAATGAGAGTGTGTGTGTGCCCTGCGATGGGTTGGCACTCCGTCCAGGGTGTATCCTGCCTTGATGCCCGATGACGCCTGAGATAGGCACAGGCTCCCCGTGACCCGAGGTAGTTCGGATAAGCGGTAGAAAATGAATGAATGAATGAATGAATGAATGAATATGGCTAATACACATACAAAGTAAACCAGGTTTTAAGGCAGAAAATTAACCTCGTCTTCAAGTACTTTAAAGTGTTGGCTCAAGTGATTAAGGCTCTGGGCTGTTGATTGGCGGATTTGGGTTCAAGCCCTAGCACTGCCCAGCTGTCACTGATGGGCCCTTGAGCATGGCCCTTAACCCTCTCTGCTCCAGGGATGCTGTATCATAACTGACCCAATGCTCTGACCACAACTTCCTAAACTGGGATATGGGACGAAAAGAATTTTTCTGTAATGTATATGCAGCAATAATAAAGGCTTTGTCTCTAATGAGCACTGACACTTCCCATGTTTTGTTCCTGTACTGACGCCTTACACTACTGTACCTCTTCTCTAACATTTTAGCCTGATTATATTCTTGAATTCTTGCCCCAACCTACTTCTAATACCATGAGGACTTGTTTCTGATGCAGACGTCCAAGCACTTTCTCTGTTTAATGTTTTTGAATAGAAATAGCTTTATCCACAACACACAAATACAATATCAAGATAAGACAAAGAGTTTGAAGAGTTAATCTTGCCTGGTGAGAAGATGCCGTCTCCACGGCCGTCTTCCCAGCCGATGATCTCTCTCATCTTCTTCAGTGTGACGTATTCCAGCAGGACAAAAACAGGAGCCACCTCGTAAGTAAACCTGCACATCACATCACATAACCCAATCAGGAAAAAGGGCACCAGAAGGCGCGTACACATCTTTCCTTACTACTACTACAACTACTCCTACAACTACTCCTACTACTACTACTACAACAACTACTCCTACTACTACTACTACTCCTACTACTACTACTACTCCTACTCCTACTACTCCTACTACTACTCCTACTCCTACTACTCCTACTACTACTACTACAACAACTACTCCTACTACTACTACTACTCCTACTCCTACTACTCCTACTACTACTCCTACTCCTACTACTCCTACTACTCCTACTACTACTACTACTCCTACTACTACTACTCCTACTACTCCTACTACTACTACTACTCCTACTACTACTACTCCTACTACTACTACTACAACAACTACTCCTACTACTACTACTACTCCTACTACTACTACTACTCCTACTCCTACTACTCCTACTACTACTCCTACTCCTACTACTACAACAACTACTCCTACTACTACGACTACTACTACTACTACTACTACTACTCCTACTACTACTACTACTACTCCTACTACTACTCCTACTACTACTCCTACTCCTACTACTACAACAACTACTCCTACTACTACGACTACTACTACTACTACTACTACTACTCCTACTACTACTACTACTACTCCTACTACTCCTCCTACTACTACTACTACTCCTACTACTACTAATAATAATAATACTAATAATAATAATGCATGCCCATGACTTATTAACATAGATGAATGAGTTTTTTTTTTAACTTTACAATGATGTTAATAATGTATATATTATTCATTCTCATTTTTGCACATCTTTTATAGTGTGTCTATATTCCGTTTTTTACTGTAAACAACACAAAATGCTGTTTTTTACAAAACAACATCTAAATTGTTCACATGCGATTATTCATGATTTTTATTTAAAAAAATTTTACATTTAAGATTTAGATTTAGAAATTGTCAGTGATTTACCTTTACAAGTTAATTAGAAGTTAATCTTCTAATTCTTAATAAGTATTATTAAGTACAAATTACGTGTTACTTGAAAAATTATCATGTTAGAACGAGTGGATTAATTTAATCCCATGAACTGCAGATGCACTACTGTCACTGTTGACCAATCAGAACCCAGAATTCAAAATACGATCATTTGTCAATTTGATATTGTTTTTGAAGTATAAAATCCCTTCCTTTTCATTCTTCTTTAAAAAAAAATAAAAATCATGGGTCACATCTACAGCTCAAAATCTATTACTGTTTTGATTAACATTTAAATTTCATTTAAATTTTCTCCCTTGAATCCTGGTGATAATGGAGTGATGGAGGTGTTCAGGGTCTGTGCTTTTCATTTCCATTCCTTTCACTTTAGATCTAAGAGAAGGAGTTTTTTGTTAGGAGCTCACATGTTAGTGTTGGCGGTGGATGTGAGCCAGTCAGCAGCGAGACCGACCATGTCTAATCCGGTGGAGAGCTGGTTAAAGTACCTGGGGTGAGCTAGAAATAGGCAGAAGAGTGAAAATAAAAATACAATATTGAACCCTTCATGAATGTTCTGTGTATGATTTATTTTTTTTCCTTTATTCTTTTTTTTTTAATCTACTGTTGAATTCCTACTGATGATAAATGAATGTCACACTGCAGCTTTTCTGTGTCACCAGGCCTGAAATTGCAGGTTTCCACTGACTGAACTGCACTAACTTTTCCCACCAGATTTACAAAAATGTTCATTGTGTCAGGATTTTAATGCAAGCCAAGTAGTTATAATACATTACAGATGACGTTCACTGCACAGATGAATTACATTTTAGCCACGCCCACGGAAACTGGGAATAACAAATAGGACTAAACGATGGAACCAACACGTCTGTTTGTTTGTCTTTCCACCTCTTTAAAGGGTGGCATTCATTTTTTCATAATTGAATGGGTTGTCTTATGGGTCGTCATGTATGGATATCCTTTGAATGGATTTCTTTCAGGTCAGAAATGTTCATTAAATTAGTGTGGAATATATATAAATAAGTCTATATAATCCTGTTGTTATTGTCACTACACATTTCTTAGTTTTTTAGTTTTTTTGTCCTTCAAAGATCATCATATGGTTCCTTGGTTGCTATAAATCAGCTTTAAATTACTGTGTGTTGAAGGAAGATTCAGACTTTTTCATTAAATATATTTTAAATAAAATACAGAGAAAATCCCAGCAGCTGCTTGCATGTTTTTTTTTTTTTTTTTTTTTTTTTGTATTTTTTTTTTTTTTGTATTTTTTTTTTTTGTCGTTGTTCTGCAGTAACATTTAAAATGCATGAGTTTAAATAAAAACTGTACTTAATTACAATTCCTTTACATTAGTAGCTTATAGCTAGTTACAAACTATATTAATACAAAAGATCTTTCTTTCTGAATATGTTATGAATTTTGACAAACTAAATGAAACATGGTTATGTTTTAAATGTGATGGTTGCTATGACAACCGCCTAATGCATAGGTAATTTATTTTTTTTGTGAAATTAACTATAAAATTAACTATTAACTATCAACAAATTCATCACAGACGTACATAAAATGAACATAAATCTGTTTATCATGTTTGATTGGTGACTGGTTGCTATGGTGAGAAGCCCACCAATCAGGATTGAGTATTGTTCTACTTTTATCAATACCACACTGTTTTTTGAGCTTATAAACATTTCCAAGAAAAAAGCACAGTCATTGTTTTAAAATATAATGGAGGAATTAAACGCTCGTGTAGAGAAAAGTAGGTAAAAATTGACAACACCCATAATGCACTTCTCTTAATGATTACTCGCTTACTCACTCACATGATGGTCATGGTGGATCTGAAGCTTGGATTTGAACTACTGAATGGGATACCGGTCCCCACCCTCTCCCCACACACACACACACACACACACACACACACACACCAAGGGACAATGTAGTCACTAATACATTCACTGGCCATTTTTTGGGAAGAAACCGGAGAACCCAGAATATCAGTTCCACCTAGTCAGGATTGAAGGTCATGTGACAATAAACCCCTATCAATCAATCAATCAATCAAATCCAATTCAACAGAATTCTACAGAATTCACTGGACACCAGACGTGCTGCACTAATGAACACCACCGTGGCAAAAATGTTCACAATTACCAAATGTAATAAATTCACCATCATCCACCTAATCACTCTTACTAATCACAGGTCATCAAATTAACATCAACTCAACTCCATTTCCCTCATGAAAGAATAAACGTTATAATAATATCATATATAATATATCTGACGTCCACTAACACGTTCACGTGACCTTGTACCTGTTTTAATGGCGTATTTAAGCGTTGCGCGGCAGCTGATCAAAATATCATCCAGGGTTTCGGGTTCATCCGACAGCTCCCAGTTATTCCTCTGCAGCAGCTCGTTGGGGTAATGAAAATCAATCACTTTGGTCGACCTGTCGAAAGACTCCACAATGTAGGCGAGCAAAATATCCACAACTTCCTGCAGGAAAGTCATCGTCTTCAGGTCGCCGTCTAACGCGGGAAGAAGATCTGCGGTGAAGGAAATAATAAATCAGAATCATTTTTATAATTCTAATGATTAAAAACCAGTGTTAAAGCAGCAGCAGCACAGGACAGGAGTGACAAAGGGAAACATCTCCGTTTCTATTTCCGTTTAACCTTCAGAAAGAAAGCTGAAGGTCACAGCTGATTACAGCAAAAAGACACACAGATATTTTCCTTCAAATTAAAAACCAAAAAATAAAAGTAAAAAATAGCCCGATAGCACGAGTCATTTCATTTTTTATTCTCTACTTAAAATTACTCACAGAACAAAGAGTCATTGTCGTGCTCAATATATTTATTATAACATGCATCATTTAGTCATTGGATCAAATTTAATAAAACATTTATAATTCATTTTAAATCGGATTGTGATAAATATGCAATCAAAATAGAGTCAGAATTGTATAAAAAAAAATTATATAAAACAAAATCCATCAAACATTTAGAGATTATTCTCTATTCTTCTTTGCGATAGATAGATAGATAGATAGATAGATAGATAGATAGATAGATAGATAGATAGATAGATAGATATTCAGTGACATTATGAATTAATGTCAGTGTCCAAAATTCAAATGCAAATAAATAAAATATAATAAAAATCGTCATAATTAATATCATTTGTCATCATGATAATGGTATTTGTTGTTGTTGTTTTTTTAAAAACGAAAATTAAAACAGAAACGATTCAATTTCCGAAAATGAAAATTAATTCATATCATTATTTTAAACCAAGAGCGAACAACAAATTTGGACAAAAAACGCGTTCATAATTCTGTCCGTTATCTAAAAACAAATACTTTATGCTAAGAGAATATTTTTATACTTTATATCCGCGAAGAAATTATTATACCGCGCGCATGACGTGAAAGCTGGGCGAGTGTGTGTGTGTGTGTGTGTGTGTGTGTGTGTGTGTGTGTGTGTGTGTGTGTGTGTGCGTGCGTGCGTGTGTGTGTGTTTGTGTGTGTGCGTGCTGTACCTGTAGAGTAGAGCTCGGAGAAGCCCAGGTTAGTTTTGGAGCAGTTGCAGGGTTTGGTGCTGCAGCTGCAGTTTTCCGCATCTCGTTTCTCAGCACCATCCGCGCTCTTATCCACCTCTCCCACATTCAGCAGAGCTTACAGAGCAAAATAACACCAGTAATGATAATAATGCACCATTTCGCCAAAAATCCTGGAGCGCTTTAGAATTCTCTATAATCGTATGCAAATAAATCAAGCGCTGATTTATGACAGATTTCTGCGATATAAAAACATGTTAATTTTTATATAATTCCCAGAATAGAACACGCTTTATGAATGTATAGTGTTTACTATAATAAGAAAAAAAAACTGTTGATATTACTATTAAATTGAACCCACCACATAATTTGGATCCAATGCCGCCGGTGAATTTCTGGGCCGCCGCTTGGCACCAAGCCCTGGCTGTGACATTTACACACACACACACACACACACACACACACACACACACACACACACACACACACACCTCTGAAATTTTAAAGGTCATTTTGTCAAGGTGTTTAAAACTCGTTTCTTTTTATTATTGATCGTTACAGGAAAATACGACTGAGATTTTGCGCGTTAAAAATTTCCTACAATTATAAAGGATTTTTTATATTTTTTATAATTTCTAAAATATGCTACGGTTTATTGTATTTCCTACAATACAATAAAAAACTGATGGTTTTTATAACATTAACCTAGAGTACAGATGTCAGATCATTATTATTATTATTATTATTATTATTATTATTATTATTATTATTATTATTCCTCTTGCGCCTCACATTTCAGCGCCTGATGTTGGTGATTTCCTCCTGCATTAATACGATCACTCTACTTCTCCATGTAGCATCGTTACTTACGATGCTTACCTGGGCTTTGGCCGCCGCTCTCACCGCCGTTTTCTGCGCCCAGAGACCAAAAACCGTGCGAAGCCATGGCGCAAAAAATATGATAATTGAAATGATATCTCCAGCGTATTTTTTTCCTCACTACGACGCGCGGAGACGAGCAGCAGCCATACAGACCGGTAGAGAAAGATCCACTGGACAGGTGGTATACATCAATAAAAAGAAAAAAGAAAAAGAAAAAAATAAGAAAAACAAAAATTTCGTTGCCGCAGGGTTTTCAGTGGATCTTTCACCCAGTGCGTCCTCTCCTCTCTCCGACTGTAAGGGGCCACATTTGCCGCGCGTCCGGATGGATGCTCTCTCTCTCTCTCTCTCTCTCTCTCTCTCTCTCTCTCTCTCTCACACACACACACACACACACACACACACACTCACTCTCTCCCGCTTTCCTATTTGATGTCACGCACAAAAAATATACAAACAGCAAGACTTTAAAAAAAAATTCGTGTATTCGTCTCTCTGACGCAAATATGTAATCCGTCTTGAGAAGGAAATCAGGAGGCGAGAGGTGACGCCATCATCACCATTACCGACACAGTCGCCGCCGCCGGTACCGGATCGTTAACGTTAACAGCGCTACGCTGCTGCTGCGACGATGCACGCCAGTGTCACGTCACCATGGAGATTCCAGGGGTTTTCGGCGTCAAGACAAGAGCTACAAGACAAAAAAAAGCCTGGGTCGTGCACGTATCACTTTTATTTACCTATTTATTTATTTATTTACTTACAAAGAAACTCTCTCTCTCTCTCTCTCTCTCTCTCTCTCTCTCTCTCTCTCTCTCTCTCTCTCTCTCTCTCTCTCTCTAGCACGCATTTCTAATTTGAGCTCAAATCTCAATTTCTCATCATTGTTCCAACAGCATCTGGAGTTTGAGATGTAGATATACTCTTTATCCCTAAATGCAGTCTCGATTACATTTCTACATCCATAAATAATATATATATATATATATATATATATATATATATATATATATATATATATATATATATATATATATATATATATATATATTTGTGTATATTGAATATATATAATACAATAACACCTAAAATATTACAATATAAAATATTATTTTATAAAAACCTTTCAGTGAATTCTTCTTAAGTATTTATTTATTATTAAGTGAAGTATTTATTATTCATTTCTAAAATGTGCATTACTTGTTTTTGAATTTTAGAATATTGGTTATGAATCAGTGCATGATGTAAAACGCACTTTGTGTCTGCTTGTGTTCAGCAAATTAACTGTAGCCCAAAATGTAATAATAAAAGAAACTAAAAAAAATATTATCGCATTTATTGTGTTTATTTAAGGAGGAATGTAAACGCGCAAACATATTTATTTATTTGTTTACTGCAGAGGTTTTCGGGTGTGAATAAGCAATAGAGGATGAAGGTTTATTTTTCCTGTTCTAATTGGAGATTGATTTCCTGGACTGTGAAGGCTTCACCTCACAGTGATGGACCCGTGTGAGATTAAATGCTCTTTGCTCTCGTCTGATTTAAAGCATAAAAACCGTCAAAACATACGAATTAAAATGAAAAGATATAGCTGATAGAATCTTAAATCATGTTCTCGGGTTTATAAATGATTATTCTGCATGATAATGATCTATTTTTAGATCACTGGGTCAGTCAATATCTCTTAATGCCTGTAGTACAATAATAATGTGCGCAACTCGCCCTTGCGTGTGTGTGTGTGTGTGTGTGTGTGTGTGTGCGTGTGTGTGCGTGCGTGCGTGTGTGTGCGTGTGTGTGCGTGCGTGTGTGTGTGAGTGCGTGTGTGTGCGTGTGTGTGTGTGTAGGGCGATGCGGATGTCTGAACACGAACCCATTCGACCTTGACATGAAAGAACATTGCTGTGATTTTCCCGAGCTTTCGATTTGCAGACTGTTTAATATATGAGTTATTTTATTATTATGCGTTATAATAACAGATTAAAGTAAAGATGTGTCAGATCAGCTGTCATGTAGAGTACATATGGAGTAATAAGACATTTTTAAATATCCCATTAAAGCATTTAATCGATCCTGATCTAGTCTGTACAAATAAATCACTCATTATAATCTGTCTAAAAGATATTTTTTTTCTTTATTCCCACATATACGGATCTAGAATCTGTCTTTTGCCGAAGATGGCTATACATGGACAGACTGGAGATACATGCAAATGCTGTGGATGGTACCACTTAGAAACCGTTAAGATGGCTTTGGACTGCAGTTGCTGCAATCATTTTGCACTCAAGTCTCCATCAGTAAACATTTAATAAAGTCAACAAGATAAACTCATGTTAAAGGCTTTTTGACCATATAATTCACAATTCTTCACTCTCCGGTGTCACCCACATGAGTATCGGCTCCCTTTTGAATCTGGTTCCTCTCAAATGTTTCTTCCTTACCTCTGTTGCCTCTGACTTGCTCGTTAGCAATACATTTATCTATTTCAAATTAACAACATCTAAATTTCTATCTATATATAACCATAATGTTTGTGAAGCTTGTAAAGATGTTTATAGTAAAACTGAAATTTAATATAAAATACTGAATAAAATGAAAATTGAATTGTGTGTGTGTGTGTGCCCTGCGATGGGTTGGCACTCCGTCCAGGGTGTATCCTGCCTTGATGCCCGATGACGCCTGAGATAGGCACAGGCTCCCCGTGACCCGAGGTAGTTCAGATAAGCGGTAGAAAATGAGAATGAATTCTGGTAGCACTGGGAATGAGGAAGGACTACACCACGTAAGGGTCACCAGTCAATCACAGACACCATGGACACACACTTACTCACTTGGGACAAGTTTGAGACAAACCTACTTTTTGGGAGTAGGACAAAACTGAAAAACCCTGAAGAAACCCATCTTTACAAACTTTACACAGCCAGTAACACAAGCTCTGGATTTAAATAAGGTTGTGTCATGCTCTCACTGCTCACTTTAGTTCCATAGAGTTATTACTGCACCTAGTGTTCAACATAATAGAGGCATTGGCACAGGATTGATGCTGCCCCATGTTCGTTGGAGGACCAGCAAAGAAAAACATGTGCTTAAATTCTTTTATTTTTTCATGTAAGCTTCAGGACTTTCATGTAAAATTTGAGATATAGTTGGGATGGAGACCCATTTCATGAAACCTGGCAACCCTGGTTAATGATATCACTTTGAACACAGATGAACAAATGTATGTCAAAAGTAAAAATTTACCATAATTCTCTAATCTATAGCTTATGTCAAGAGGGAGTTGAAAGATTTTAGAGAATTTCCAATTTCTATCCTTGTTGTTTTATTCATTGCACAGAATCATCCCTGAATGCGAGATGGCAATACGACAGATTAAAATTTCTCATGGTTTTATTATGCTGTGGCTGAAGCTGTAGATTAAGCGATTGTTTTCTCCACCAGTAGCCAACACAAAAACGCCGATATACTGATATCGGTTTTCGAATCCTGTTAGACATTTTGTTTTGTCCTATATGAATTTATAAACAGAAAGTCTTGGATTAAAGATGTTACTTTCTGACAACCAGTGTTCCCATCAAGCTGCTCTCACAGTTTGGGATTTTAGCCTGAGGAACATTTAGGTGTTCATTCTAATGTTACTGCATGAAATAGTTTGAACATTCAGAATTCACACACAGTATTTACACCGGTCGGTCGGCGCTGTTTCTGTTTACTGTTTATTGTCTTTTGTGTATTGTATTTTTTGTACTTTTTGTATTGTCTTGTAACTTTGTGTCTGCACTGTCTTTGTCCTGCACTGTCTTGTCTGTCTTGTTTGTCTTGTCCTGCACTGTTTGCACCAGGATGCACAGTTGCACTTTATGTGGCAAAGACTACTTACAGTACAAGTCCTTAGCCCTGTCTTTGTTTTATGCAGCACCACGATCCTGGAGAAACGTTGTCTCATGTCACTGTGTACTGCAACAGCTATATATGGTTGTAATGACAATAAAAGCTTCTTGACTTGACTTGACTTGAGGTGGGTTGCCAGGTTGTCCTAATGACATCAAAACTAGCCTAGTAAAAATAATCAAGTTAGCTGATTGTATTGAACTATTTTTGTTGCTCTGAACATCAGTATAAAGATCTTCAGACTTTTAGTGACAGAAAGCAAACTATCAAACTCAAATTCAATACCAGTCTGAACAAATATTCGGGAGAGTCAAGAATTTATTTGTCACAGACACAGTTATATACAGTTTGCAGTGAATTGTGAAATGAGTAGACCTGCTCCTCCATGGAAAAAAATAAAAAACAACCCAACTTAATAATAAGAAATGGACAGAAATAATATAAAATTAAATAGAATTAAAGAAATAGAATTTTGACATACAGATGTGATACATGCAGTAACAGTATAAAGTGCTGTGTTGAGATGTGTCCATGGAGTGAGGAGTCTTAATGGAGTCTGTGTTGATGAATTTGATGGCCTGAGGGACGAAGCTCTTAGCGAGCGTCTCATATTTAGCCATCAGACTCCGGAAGCACTTAAAGTGGCTTATGATCCTGGCTTGTTGTCCTATCTTATGCAGTTCCCGTACCACGGTCCGTAAATGATTTCTAGCTCCGGTCTAGAATACTTTCAGGATCACTCAGGAGACCCTGAGAAGTAGAGCTGTAATGGGTCAGAGTAAAGTGTGAAGAAAGAAGATCAGGGTACACGGCCTTGTCTGGATCCAGAGTTCAGGGTAACAAATGTGGATGTGATCTGGTTCAATCTCACAACATGGGGACTACCGAAGACGAAGTCCAGGACTTCCTGAAGGCTTGGAGGCCAACCTATTTGTTGACATGTTTATTGTAGCCTCCTTAAATAGTTCCCATGGTTGCCATCGGTGTAGGTGAGGGTGATGTGAAGGACATGACCCTCGGTAGATATTTTGGGACAGCAGGCAAACTGCAGCGGTCAATAGTATGAACCAAAGATACTTGAAAATGATGTACTATATACACTAAAAGATTTTAAATAGTGACCCTCAGCACAATCCACATAGCAGATTCATTACACAGAAATGCAATCCTTTTTTTTCTCTCATTCTTTAAAAAAATAAAAGATTTAAAAACAAAAATAAAAAACAGATTTCATTGATGTCATTGCTGTAGTTTTCCTCACCTGAGATTCAAAATGAGGCAGTCCTGCTGTGAGGTATTGTTAGCTACATGTAGCTAGCTATTTTTTTTGTCCCAGAGGTGCCTTCAAGCAACATTAGGAAAACAGAAAGATCATAATTTCATCAATCAGACGACAAACATCATAGCCCCATGTTCTTGCGTTCAGTATTCTCAGAAGTTCGATGTTTGTAAAAGTTCAGGTCAAAGTTCTCACACATAAACTTAACGTAAAGTGAAAGTAATCACATCCTGTGTCCTTTCCCCTTCGGTGAATCGACTGATTTGTATTCGCTATTCAGACTTAGCATGTCTCTGGTATCATCAACAGCTTGGGATACAGAGGCTCAGAAATGGTAAAAGCTATGCCTGAGGCATAAATATTGGCACCAGAGTTTTGCAAGAATATTCCAGAAGAAATGTGAAAAAACATTCAAGCACAAAAGAGACAAAGTGCACACACAGTGCAGGAGGTCTCAAGATAAATTCGGTGAAGAACCTGCTTTTACTTAGTTAGAATGTAAACCATTTAGCTTCGTACACAAATCATTATCCTGAGATGCATTTTAAGTAGGATGCTAATAATCTCTTCAGGCATAAAAACAAGCTATTGCAAGTTCATGCTAGTTCATTTCCATTAGCATTTATTTCTCATTAGCTGTTTTACTCTGTTCTCTGTATTAAAGTGTTCTGTAATAAATATAGATATAAAAATGTATAAATATATATATATATATATATATATATATATATATCCAGCACGGCTCAACAAGCCTTACAAACATCTGTATCATATGTATTTACATAAAAAATATTCATCAGCCCAGAACACAACAAAGTCTAGCTTTGTTCGATAAGCCTTCCTCTCATAGAGGTCTTCCTCAGCAGCTTCCTGTAGTCGTAAGGGTTGTCCTCGTTTTCCACAGACAGCGTTCTGGGAAGAGATTGCAGAGAGCAGATGGAGCTATAAATGGCATGGAGGATATGAAGCAGGAATAAAATGAGACTCTGTGTGTAATGGAGCTGTTTGTCTTTATACAACTTTATCATCTTACACTTCAGCCATACATCACTGTCTCTGGCGAGGCTTTGTCTGGCGAGACTCGCAAGGTCAAAATTAAAGCTGTACACGAGAGAGGGTTTTATATAGACTTTAGGCTTAAAAGTTACACATGAGATACGTCCTTAAGCAAAGGATCTTGCATGTGTGTGTGTGTGTGTGTGTGTGTGTGTGTGTATCACATCTCTCATCATATTAGTGTTTTTAATTGCATATGTTTTACTTCTCCTGTACTTTTATGTTACAAAAACTAAACGTGATCTGTTTTATTGGTACATATTTTCATATTTTCTTACTGCATTTTCCAAAATCTGGCAACCTCTGAAACTTTCCTTACAATTATATCAACATAACATTATGGACTGGCTGCATAGAGCATGTGTAGGTGCAATGTGGAGTTCCAGAGCACTTACCCGTCCTGGGTTGGAGATCCGGGCGTGTCAGATGCAAGGATCTCGGATTCCAGTGTCTCCGGTGTCTCCGGTGTCTCCTTTGTCTCTGGTGTCTCCGGTGTCACCTGTGTCTCTGGTGTCTCCGGTGTCTCTGGTGTCTCTGGTGTCTCTGTGTTTACGGGTGTCATGTTTGTGGAATTGTTGCTGTTCAGATTCTGGTAATACTCATCGTGAGGGTCCAACAGCTTCTTAGGGCTGGGGATCAGAGTGAAAGAAATGCACTGGAGTCAATCATGACAAGTACATGGCAAGACACAGCGTCTTCGGTAAAAGCTCCCTATTTTTTTTAAATGTCCCAGGAATCATGTGATTCTGAGAACTACAGAATCTGTCAGATGAAGAAGACTTTCTGTGCTTTATAAAATCTTATTAACTATAAACGAGAGGCTGGTGAGGGAATTTTGAAAGTTTCAGTTTCTAAAAATGAGGTTCTAGAGAGTTCTACAGCTTGTGTAGCTGTAATTAGGTTTCTCAGAGCAGGTTTCTGAGCCCTCAACCTCTCAGAGCTGATCACTGTAGTGGTCCAGTGATGAACTCCAACTCCATCACTTTTCTTTCAGTGGATTTCTCCAATTCTATTTTTTCACTGTGAGAATCTCTTTAAATTACACACACACACACATACACACACACACACACACACACACACACACACACACACACACACACACACACACACACAATGACACTGTTTTTTTCTTTACATTGACAGCCATCTTACTTAACTGCATTTGATTTTCAAAGAACATTTCTTACTGGTAGTGCTGGACTGTTTCTCCCTCTCCCTTACACACATGCAAACATGCTCACACGTACACACACACACACACACACACACACATGTACACACACACACACTAGATTTTTTCCAATTCAACACATCTAATACTTCAACCAGAAGACTTCAAAATATACATAAATATTTATAAATATTTTTTGATATTAATTAAAATTAATATTTATAAATTGTGTAATTTGTTCAATTCAAACATTTGTTGACTTTAATTCTATACAAAATCTGAATATGTACAGATTTTCTTTTTATTTGGTCTTTAAATGTAAAATGTTTTAATTTGTATGTGTCCATTTTTATTCTATGATTACATTTTTATAGTTATATTTTATTCTAGCTTTGAATTATTTTCTATTATCACTGCATTATGTGTGATTCTGATGTTGACACACACTTTCTGTTCTAGCCTGGTGTTTGCACAGGTCTAACTCTCTCACCTCTGCTTCCTCGTCCGCTTCTTTTCATCCTGCAGAGATTGCTGTGGAAAAACGAGAGTGAGAGAGAGAGAGAGAGAGAGAGATAGAGAGAGAGAACATCCTCATGAGCTGAACATACAGGAAGTGGAAGCGGAATCTGAAACTCTTTATCGTTGACTGAGCATGAAAACGGACTCACGTTGAGGAGGTTGTAGTACGTCGAGTCTTCAGGTGTGTTCAGAGTCTTCGGTTTGGTGTCTCGGCGAGAGACCCGTGTCTGCTGTGTACCAGCTGCGGGAAACGGAGACGAGACAATGTTATCTGACTACCCGTTGTGTGTGTGTGTGTGTGTGTGTAAGTGTTGTGTGTGTGTTTGTTTATGTGTGTATGTTTGTGTTATGTGTGTGTTTGTATGTGTGTGTATAGGTGTTATGTGTCTGTGTTTGTGTGTGAATGTTCGTGTTATGTATTTGTGTGTGTGTGTGTATGTGTGTTTAGGTGTTGTGTGTGTTTGTGTGTATAAGTGTTGTGTGTTTGTGTGTGCGTGTATGTGTGTATAGGTGTTATGTGTGTTTGTATGTGTATGTGTGTAGGTGTTTTGTGTGTGTTTATGTGTGTGTATGTTCGTGTTGTGTGTGTGTGTAGGTGTTATGAGTGTGTGTTTGTCCGTCATGTACACTGTTACACAATAACAACAATCATAGTAATATGAAAAATGTGATAAAGGTGTTTTTAGAAAGGAACCATGATGAATTCAGAGGTCAGAAATAAACCCTGATTTTTTTTATTTTGCTTTTTTGGCCTCACACAGTGAGAAACCAGACCAAACTAATTAGTGAACGCAATAAAAATGAGATGATGGACATCAGATATGAACTCTTCTGATTCGTTATCTTAGCATCGGTGTTGCCCATGCTAGCATGACAATGATTTATCAGCGCTGTCAGGTTTCAGCAGGAGGAGGAAGTTTGTAACATGCCCACTGAAAGGTCATCAGTAATTCTCCATCGCTCAGGGCACTGAAGCCAATTTAAAGTGTTTCGTATTAACGCTAAGCGTAATTAGGCAAAGTGTTTCCTCATGAAATATGATTAGCATTTAATGACCTTTTGTAGAAAGAGAAATGTGATTGATATTCAAAAGGCCATTTGAATCAGCAACAATAATAAAGTTTGATTACGATTGTGTGTTTGTGTGTGTGTGTGTGTGTGTGTGTTTCTCTGTGTTTAAATATTAGGACAGATCTTTTTTTTCGACTGGGACAAATGATCAAATGATCAAGTAATGAAAAGAATCAGTCTTTCAACTTCACGCATCGTCCATCATGAGAAGATTCCTAACTGAAACGGATTTGTTCTGGCTGTACGTCTCACGGCCGTATGTCTTACGTTTGACTCTTTTTACCAGTCTGACTTCTGGGACATTTTCATTCAGTATAAAGAAACGTCTGATGTCGTGTCTGGGAGTCTGATCTCTAAAATAAACCAGGACTCTGTTGTTCTTACAGTGTGTTTTAGACGTGTGTTTGTCCCTCTGTTGATGATCTTACACTGAATTTTAGTGTTGAAGAGAAATCTGAGCTGCTTTTTAGATGAACGAACACTCGGAGCATCTCAGAGAGCAGAAATGGTGTTTGATATCAACATTTACACTGAAGATACAAACATCTGTGTGGAGAAAAAACAATCTGAACTTTTCTATGAATCTATCAGCTCTAGTATTGTAGAGAAAAACAGAAATAGTGATGAAACTCTACACATTCTTAAAGTCCTGAGTGTCTACTTTCACATGAGCTTCTTATTAACACCACTGTGGAGTGAGACACGAGGAAGATGTTCGCGTATCAACATGGACAGGAGACAAACAGTAGGAAATAAAATAAAATTGATATATGTTATAAACATTCACATCAAAGCTACAATGAAACCTTCCTGATGATAGAAATAATAATTTCTATGCCTGTCTGACTTTGAGATAGCATGTTTCTTTCTTTCCTTAAATCAATTACACGTATCGTCTGATGAAATCCGGTTCACAACAGCGAATTTTCTGATGACACGCTACTGTTTCAGCTCTAGACATCTCCTGGGTTGCAGACAATCAGGCATGGTGATAGAAGAAAAGGACTTTTATTCCCTGATACCATCTGCAGCAGGAAAGTCGTTCAAGCTCAAACCGAATGGAAAGAACAAAAGGCTCGACTACTGCTGCAGGTTGCAGGTGAGGCTTAATCGTGTTAATGGGAAAATCGAAGCACTGACTGTAACACTTACTGTACTGATGTATATATTAGACCTTTGGTAAAGATGTAAAGAGGTAAGTCAGATACCTGAGAGCTGCTGATCGGTCCCTTGAGAACCGTTCGTGACCTGTCCTCTGGTGAACATGCCGTTGCTGGTGGGGTTGATCTGATGAGCCATTATGATCTGATTCAGCTTCTGTTGCAGCATCAGGAAGTCCTCAGAGACGCTGTTTATCTGGACAGGAAGACAAAGAAATAATGGCACAGCTGCCAAAAGATATTGGGCCGCGTGTCATAATGGCTGATGCCATTTACTCTGCTGTATCTCTAGGGACGTAGAGAAAAATACGGTCAGTCCGTCATTGTTCCAAAAGTTCTTTCAGGATTTCTGTCATGTTGTTTAGTAAGTCGGTTAGAAGATTACAAACGCATCCAAATGAACCATCTATCTGCTAAAATGTGCAAAAAGCACTGTACAGTATGTTTACCAACGACTTCCTGTTTGCTCGTCTTCCATATATGGTCATAGGTACACTCAGTACTGCACATATTTCCATATATGGACTAAAAGACCAAGTTCATTTGCCTATATTTGGCAGGCTGTAAATCTATATGTGTTTTTTTTATATGTTTAACATTTTTTAAAGTATTATAGCGTGTAAATCCCCAGAAACAAGCTCAAGTACCGAATATCAAGACGTCTGTGATTAGCTATAGATGTGTTCTGTTTATTTTTGTGACGGTGGAAATAAATCCAAAATTATCCATGTTAAAGAAAAAGGTCTAGGTCTATCAACCTATCTTGCAGACTGATTCTATTCCTCCACCATCTGACACCCAAATGATTTATTGTGGTTCCACTTCCTGTGTTTAAACCAACCCTGTTATTCCTAGACGTAAACTGGTTCTAGATACAAAACCCTAATAAACCGATAAACTTCCTGAAACAAGGCAGCCTTTCCACTCACATGTCTGGAGAAAACTTCAAAATTGATCTGCTGATTCTGTGGTTGTTCTTCATCCTTTTTCTCCTCTTCTGTCTTTTCTTCCTCTCCATTCTGTTCCTCAGATGTAGGTTCTGTCGGTTCTGGCTCCTTCTCAGGTTCTTCCTGAGTGGTGCTGGATTCTTCTTCTGTTTTCTCTTCTGCTTCTGGTTCCTCCTGTTTATCAGATCCATCGTTCTGATCCTGAGAAGTGTTTTGCTCTTCCTCTGTCACCTGTCCTGCCTCTGCTGGCTTTTCTTCTTCAGATGAATCTGGAACTAAGTCGTTTTCCTGAGTTTGAGGATCTGTGGATGTTTCTTGCTTATCCTTTGCTGGAAGCTGCCCTTCCGCTTGGAGCCTCTTGCGTTCTTTGTATCCTCTGAAGTTGCTCTGGATAACCGTAGCCGCTTTGGTCTCCTGCTCCGAGTTTACTTCCTCTGTCGATGTCTCATTTGTTCCAGACTCTTCTCCAGATGCTGTTTCAGGTTCAGGTTCACCTGGAGTTTCAGCTGGCGTTTCATCTGGAGTTTCAGCTGGCATTTCATCTGGAGCCTTTTCTTCACTACTCTCAGGCTCTTTTGATCCGTCCTCTTGGGCCTCTGACTTGTCCTCCTCAACTGGAACATCCTCTTTTGCCTCTTCTGTGTTCTGTTCTTTCTCCATTTGCATGGCTTCTCTAAAAAAAACAGTACACCATGTTAGCATGTCAGCATGATATCATTCATTTAACACTTTTCATTCCACCTAAAAACATTTGCACACTTTTTCCTTTGGAAGCTCTTCCTCTCTTTGTGTCCTCTAAAGTGTGCCTGGATCTTGGTAGCAGCTTTGTTCTTCTCATCCAATAACTCCTTGTATTTCTTCCTTGCCAGATATCCTCGGCATACTAGACACAAAGATTGAGAAGGTTCACAAGGGTGATACATTTGTGCCAACTGAAATGTTTGGGGATATTTTTCTCACAGTACCTGCTTGAAGTTGAACAATAACGGCATCCTCTTTGGCTTTGGTTTTATCATCAGCCACTTGTTTTCTCACCATGTGTCCTCTGAAAGCTGAAAAAGACTTATACTTAGTTCTAATGAATGTGGTCATGGATTGCCAAATTCCACAAAATCAAGCATGGTCTACACCCTGGGGAAATTAAATGGTGATATTTACAGTACCTTATAGAATAGAACTGAATAGAATTCGGCATAGAAGCCTTTATTATCGCCACATATACATTACAGCACAGTGGAATTCTTTTCTTCACATACTGAGGAGGTTGGGGCCAGAGTGCAGGGGCAGCTATGACACAGCACCCTTGGAGCAGGGAGGGTTGAGGGCCTTGCTCAAGGGCCCAGCTGTGGCAGCTTGGCTGTGCTGGGCCTTGAACCCCGATTCTCCGATCAACAACCCATAGCTTTAACCAGTTGCCCCACCACTGCCTAGAGACGCTTTTAGCTACACTAACTATATCGTCGCTGTCGGGCGGAAACCTCGTATGTCCAAATTTGGTCAATTTCATATTTTTTCACATATCAATGCTATTGGTCAGTCCCCACGTGGGTCTGTTATTTTTACAAGTTATTAACCAATCTAAAGTCTTGAAAATAGCTTGAGCGCAAATCTCATAACTCCATTGGACACTTCAACTGTCCACCTCTTCCTCACTCCGTGGGAGAGCTTCACGGCATATTTCTCCTCAAGAAGAGTCGCAACGAATCAACACGTCTTCTGAGGTAAATGTCTTCAAATCACTGGGCTCAAAGAAAAATAAATCTTGACCCCCGCTAGTTCTGGTGCTCGTCTGAGGACAGGAATTTAGCGCAAAACAATCCACTGCAACGCGGACTAAACCCTGTGCATTGCAGATAAGGTACAGCGTTTTTTTAATTTCCTGAAAAATAACTTGGGGATACGAGGATTCCGCCTGACAGCGACGAATTGCTTATGATTTTGCCTTAGCTGGTGAGGGTTAAGAGCCTTGCTGGTGTGGTGTGATTTGAACTTGCAACCATCGAGTCAGTAATCCATCACTTTAAACTCTAACCTGACATGTCATTTACTCACTGCTCATCACTTGGGTTGTCCTGTTCTAGGAAATTTACTGACCACGGCAAAAGTGATAGACAAATAAAAAGAAAAGTTGCCTAGTGGTAGACCGATATATATCACAGAGGCTGATATATCGGCAACAGTAACGGCTACAAAAATGAAGACGTTCTCATAGTGTAGAGAGTTAGAAATATCACATGTTCTGATTCATGAACGTTTTTTATAGCATTTTTAGAAAATGTTTCCTCAAGGGTTATTCACCTGGTTTACAGTTTTACTTCTTCTTCTTCTGGGAGGTTTTCTGGAAGCGCACCTTTGTAATAAAGCTTAATCTACAACCATTAAGGGTTTTTTCTTTCTGTGTTTTTCAGCTGAAGCTGTAATAAGATTAATTTCAAGTTGCCAGTGGAAGATAATAGCAATGCTTTCACTAGACATTAACTAGCCGAGATTAGATGTATGTATCGTGTCCCTTCACCTGACTGCAGGACTATGGCACTCTGAGTTCTCTTCCCTAAGGTTTGTCGGTAGTTTCTGACC
The DNA here is from genome assembly GCF_030014155.1 of Tachysurus vachellii. Classification (NCBI taxonomy): domain Eukaryota; kingdom Metazoa; phylum Chordata; class Actinopteri; order Siluriformes; family Bagridae; genus Tachysurus; species Tachysurus vachellii. Next base: position 4,011,950 of record NC_083464.1, on the reverse strand, counting down.
GCCAGCCAACAGCGAACATACGCCTGCACCAGCACGATCCGGTCCATAGTTCTGCTGAGCATCAGGTTTAAGTGCTCCACGTGATAATACTTCAAAAAGACCTGAAAGAACAGCACACACACACACACACACACACACACACGCACACACACAGTATGATTAATTTAAACTCCCAGGATTTCGACTGGTATCTCTTATATCTCCATACAGAACCTTTATGATTTTTCTCTGCTAAAGTTTCTACCTTAGTTTTACCCAGAGCCCAGTTTTCACACTTGGCTTTCTCCAGAATAGCTGCACACGTCTCAGGACTGACGACCGGCTCCTCGTTCACACGGAAACCCAGCATGTAGTATCTACAAACATAAAGGGTCTTAATAGAAATCAACCCTGCACTGATTACTAAAGGTGTTTATTTTTATCTATGTCTGTATAGCCAGTATGGAATAACCTATATTTCTATGTTTAGAAGATTTCTTTGCTTAAGCTCTATTAAAAAATGAAGTGTTTGTTCTGTGATTCAGGAGGTCACGTTGCCTCCTGTGTGCTGCAGACGGACCTCTGGACAAAGTTATCGAAGGTGATGCGGTGAGAGTAGCCCTGTCTGCGGATCTTCGCCGTCTCCAGGATGCCGGTGTAGCGCAGCTGAATCAGCACCTTCTCCTTGTCAAACTTATGAGCCTCTCGCTCGTCGTTAGGTTTGATACAGCGGACAAAGTGCGGCTGTCCGGCTACCATCTTCGAAAGCAGGTCCATCAGTGAATACTGAAAGTAAGAACAAGAAATGAGCGAAAGTTAGAGTTGTAGTTAAAATCCATCGATCTGTTTTCTATAGCGTTTTTCTTACACAGAAGGACAGAGAATTTGGAGTCTATTTCACAAGGTGGAGGACATCCTGCATGGGGTGTCAGTCCATCACAGAGAACAATTACACACACACTACAGACAATTTAGTGATAACAATCAGCCTGCAATGCATGCCTTTGGACAAGGGGAGGAAACTGGACAATACTCCTCAAGTACACATGGCAGAGGTAAGACTCAAACCACCAAACCAGCCCCCCTAATCTGAAGAAATTACTCACTCTCACTCACTCACTCATTTTCTACCGCTTATCCGAACTACCTCGGGTCACGGGGAGCCTGTGCCTATCTCAGGCGTCATCGGGCATCAAGGCAGGATACACCCTGGACGGAGTGCCAACCCATCACAGGGCACACACACACACTCTCATTCACTCACGCAATCACACACTACGTACAATTTTCCAGAGATGCCAATCAACCTACCATGCATGTCTTTGGACCGGGGGAGGAAACCGGAGTACCCGGAGGAAACCCTCGAGGCACGGGGAGAACATGCAAACTCCACACACACAAGGCGGAGGCGGGAATCGAACCCCCAACCCTGGAGGTGTGAGGCGAACGTGCTAAACACTAAGCCACCGTGCCCCCCTCTGAAGAAATTAAATAAATAAAATAAATAAATAAATACATATTACTAATAATATGTATAATAACGGTCCAGCGGCAGGATCTCATGCTGCGGCTTGGTTTCGATTCCCAGGCAGGAAACCGACCCATCCACAGGCTCAGTGATGGACTCAAGCCCAGATAAAATTATAGGGTGGCATCAGAAAGGGTATCTGGTGTAAAAAAAAAAAACTGTGCCAACCCCAAACCGTGAGTAGCCAAAGGAACAACAACAAATAATGATTATACAAAACATTAAATAAAACTGTAAATACATTAAAAGAAATGTGATTTTTTAAAACCAAATTGCAAAAAAAGTGGTGTTGAAAGGTATAAAACACTATAGGATGTTGTTTCACCCACAAACAACATTATTAATCATTTTCCTGTAACAGCACCACAATGTTGATTTTTACTTAAGAAATGTACTAAATTTACAATTTAATTCTTTCTGTCATTATTATGTGATTGATGCTCACTCGGAAATAAGAGGCTACGGTTTGAGTCCTCATGCTGGTGGTCTCTCGTGGATGATGTACGCTTTCGGCACCGTTCTCCCCCTGAGAACACACACACACACACAGCAGGTTTAAGGAAAATGAGAATTTATAGATTCAAGGGCAGGACGAGCGTTTAACATGGACCTAATGATGACGATAAATATTATCAGGGTAAAGTGAAGGGACGACGTTTCTAAATCGTTCGTCTAAACATGATGGATTTAATGGGTTGGGTGTTAGGGAGAACGCAGCTGTGAGGAGAGATGGAGGACGGCTGGAAAAGTGTGGCTCAGGGTTGAACACATGGTCATGCTGGGAATATTGTTCAAGGAAAATGGAGATGTTGTTTTCCTCTGGAGAGGATACAGTACATCCAGAAGATCTGAAGAACAAGCTGTGAAGTGCTGTGTCATTAGGATGGTCAGAATGATAGGAAATGTCTAATCTCATGCATGTCTTGCTTCTTATTATAAGCAAATAAAAGAAACATTATTTTTGACTGTAACATAATATTTAATAAATTACTGTAAATTAGAGATTAAAAAATTCTTGTGAAATAGAATTGAAGTTTCAAAATAACACAAAATAAGGAATTGTCCAGGCAAATTAATGACCTTGCAGTCTTTTGACCGTACATCAAGACTTGATGATGTGATGGAGTAAAAAAAAAGACAGAACAAATTCGACATGTTGAACGGAAAACAAACCGCACACTGTTTTTCCTTCATGATAAATACATGGATTTATTTGTGAACCTTTAAATGTAGTCTTACATAAATTCCATGTGAAATGCACAGGTTTTTTTTAGGCACATCACATTTCCCTTTCACAAATAGTGCATGTGATGTTTTTTTTTTTTAATGTTCTCCACACATACAAACAGGCTCGCTGTAACCTCCAGGCTGTGTGAAGCAACATTTTGCGGAACTGAAATCGAATGTAAAACGCAGCCGGGCGATTCACGCTATGCAGGTGCCCCTGATCTTAGCGAAAGAAACAATGGGAACGATCTTTGATGTGAAATTTCAAAAAGAGGCAAAAGAGCATGACTCACCATGCAAATATATGGAAATATATTCACGGCTTCATCAAAGACGCTTCATTTCAATATGTATAAAGTGCTGGTTTGTTTCAGGAACTTAAGACTTTTTAAATGGCTTTCTCTTCTTTAGTGGGTTCTTCAGAGGGAGAGGGAACAAACACCTCGCTACGATGCTCACAACACGAGCTCTCACAGAACAAGAATCACGAAATAGAATTATAAGGCAACATGACACCTACATAAACATGTAATAACTGACTTTATGAAGCTACATAACAATCATAAGGCAGTTTTTCTTTATGGTGTCACCCGAACCTAAACCTTCAATACCTCATTCTTACCTCATAATTGTTTTTTTTTTTTTTCAAATTGTCTAATGCTGTTGTTTAACCATCCATCCTTTTTCAGAAGCTCTTATTCTACACAGATCACTCAGAACCTGGAGTCTATCCCAGGGGACTCGGGGAATAAGGTGGAGGAAACACACAACTCACATTCACACAATCCAGGCAATTTAGAGATGCCAATCAGCCTACAACATGTCTCTGGATTGGTGGATCCCAAAAAAAAAACCATAGAAACACCTACATATGAACATTCAAGTACCATACAAGAACGATGGAGATAGGAATCGAATACCTTACCCCCAAGGGTGCCAGGTAAAAGTGCTGACCACTAAGCTGCTGTTTGTTTGTTACACTCTCATGCTTTTAGGTCACAAGATTGACAAAAAATTTCCTTTAACAATTGGCAATTTCTATCCCTATTTATTATATTTTTTAAGCTTAAAGCTGAGTTCTTGTGTTTGGAATAAGAATTGTCCATGTTAGATGCTTCAGTTCAAAAAAACTATGCAAAGATGATTTGCATACATTGAAAGTTCGGAGCCCCGAACATTGACTTAACAAAGTGCAAATGCTGAATCTTACTTGAGGTTTTGTTAAAAATGCTATATCAATAAAATTTATTTGGACTGATTTATACAGGTCTTATACAGGTTTATTACAGTTGTAATAAAGAGCTTATGTAAGTGTCATGTTGTCCACTGAATATTCACCTTAAATAAAATGTTATAGCTCCTAGCTCCTTGTGGTACCATTCAAAATGTCAAACTCATCTGTACTGCTGTATACGCAGCTACAGGTACATATATGGGACACACACACACACACACACACACACACACACATACATATATATATATATATATATATATATATATATATATATATATATATATATATATATATATATATATATATATACACAGACACGCAGTGGGAACAATAATGGAAGCAGAACATGCTACATCCCTACATCCCCTCCATGTGGGCGGATACTGAAATCTGTGTCATTACCTCGCTGACTGACAGGAGTTTGTACAACATCAGCAATTCCGTCTTTAGACGGAGAGACGTGTGCATAAAAAAAAGGTAAATAGGAAGCAAAAGATAAGGAAGAAAGAAGAAGAACTTTCAGTGCACACCGTAAGTGTATGACTTTATTTTAACACCCTCTGTATATATACAGTACACATATGTACCTTGACAATGTTTACAGAGCGCTGAGGAGAGGGCTGACGTGACCCGAGACGCTCCGACCCTGTCCCCTTTCCCTTGGTGTGAGCTAGATTACCTGGTCAGAGAGAAAGGATGAAAAGTTAAGAAAAAAACATCTTTATCAGAAAAAACGTCCTGTAATATTGTCGTAGAACCAAAACACGGGCGAAGGAGAGCATTTTGAGGCTGAACATTAAATTACTGCATATAATGTGTAATACAATATTATAACATTCCTTTGTCTTTGTAGTGGAATAATGGAGACAAAGCTGTGCAGGTAAAAACAGATTAGTTGTGATTTTGAGCTGGAGACTGGTATATGCTGGTTTTGATGGTTTTTGTGCACCACCTCAAGTGGTGATGGGATTTATACAGTATTTATAACACTGTTATGGGGCATTATGTATACCTTTAGCATGGAGCAGTATGTATACCTTTAGCATGGAGCATTATGTATACCTTTAGCATGGAGCACTATGTATACCTTTACCATGGAGCATTATGTATACCTTTAGCATGGAGCATTATGTATACCCTTAGCATGGAGCACTATGTATACCTTTAGCATGGAGCACTATGTATACCTTTAGCATGGAGCACTATGTATACCTTTAGCATGGAGCACTATGTATACCTTTAGCATGGAGCACTATGTATACCTTTAGCATGGAGCACTATGTACTGTATACCTTTAGCATGGAGCACTATGTACTGTATACCTTAAGCATGGAGCACTATGTATACCTTTAGCATGGAGCACTATGTATACCTTTAGCATGGAGCACTATGTATACCTTTAGCATGGAGCACTATGTACTGTATACCTTTAGCATGGAGCACTATGTACTGTATACCTTTAGCATGGAGCACTATGTATACCTTTAGCATGGAGCACTATGTATACCTTTAGCATGGAGCACTATTTATACCTTTAGCATGGAGCACTATGTATACCTTTAGCATGGAGCACTATGTATACCTTTAGCATGGAGCACTATGTACTGTATACCTTTAGCATGGAGCACTATGTACTGTATACCTTTAGCATGGAGCACTATGTATACCTTTAGCATGGAGCACTATGTATACCTTTAGCATGGAGCACTATTTATACCTTTAGCATGGAGCACTATGTATACCTTTAGCATGGAGCACTATGTACTGTATACCTTTAGCATGGAGCACTATGTACTGTATACCTTAAGCATGGAGCACTATGTATACCTTTAGCATGGAGCACTATGTATACCTTTAGCATGGAGCACTATGTATACCTTTAGCATGGAGCACTATGTACTGTATACCTTTAGCATGGAGCACTATGTACTGTATACCTTAAGCATGGAGCACTATGTATACCTTTAGCATGGAGCACTATGTATACCTTTAGCATGGATCACTATGTATACCTTTAGCATGGAGCACTACTGTATGTATACCTTTAGCATGGAGCACTACTGTATGTATACCTTTAGCATGGAGCATTATGTATACCTTTAGCATGGAGCACTATGTATACTTTTAGCATGAAGCACTATGAATACCTTTAGCATGGAGCACTATGTATACTTTTAGCATGAAGCACTATGAATACCTTTAGCATGGAGCACTATGTATACCTTTAGCATGGAGCACTATGTATACTTTTAGCATGAAGCACTATGAATACCTTTAGCATGGAGCACTATGTATACCTTTAGCATGGAGCACTATGTATACCTTTAGCATGGAGCACTATGTATACCTTTAGCATGGAGCACTATTTATACCTTTAGCATGGAGCACTATGTATACCTTTAGCATGGAGCACTATGTATACCTTTAGCATGGAGCACTATGTATACCTTTAGCATGGAGCACTATGTATACCTTTAGCATGGAGCACTATGTATACCTTTAGCATGGAGCACTATGTACTGTATACCTTTAGCATGGAGCACTATGTACTGTATACCTTTAGCATGGAGCACTATGTACTGTATACCTTTAGCATGGAGCACTATGTATACCTTTAGCATGGAGCACTATGTATACCTTTAGCATGGAGCACTATGTATACCTTTAGCATGGAGCACTATGTATACCTTTAGCATGGATCACTATGTATACCTTTAGCATGGAGCACTACTGTATGTATACCTTTAGCATGGATCACTATGTACTGTATACCTTAAGCATGGAGCACTATGTATACCTTAAGCATGGAGCACTATGTATACCTTTAGCATGGATCACTATGTATACCTTTAGCATGGAGCACTACTGTATGTATACCTTTAGCAAGGATCACTATGTACTGTATACCTTAAGCATGGAGCACTATGTATACCTTAAGCATGGAGCACTATGTATACCTTAAGCATGGAGCACTATGTATACCTTTAGCATGGAGCACTATGTATACCTTTAGCATGGAGCACTATGTATACCTTTAGCATGGAGCACTATTTAAACTTTCTGTGCACTTAGCTAAAGCAAAGTAATGATTTAGAAGCAAATTATGAATCACTACAAGAAGAACTCATTTTGAACTGTTGAAGATTCAATATATAATACTTGAGGCTTGTTCTAAAGTCACATAAAACAGTAGTCATTTTATTAGTTTTGACATTCAAGCTTATGAATATATCATTAAGGTCCTACTGTATATACTGTAGGTACCCTTTAAATACAGAATCTATACCTTTCTTCCCTGGCGTGCTATTTTTAATTACATGGCGTTAAAAATATTATTCAGATCTACCAGGTTTAGAGACTCTGTATTCATGAGAAATCGTTTCATAAATCTTCCTACATTCACAAAAACCCCTTGTGTTATCTTCTTGATGCAGCTTGTCCATGAAGCTGGATTAAAAAATATGCTACGTGAATGGTTTGCATTTTACATTTGTGTTTTCAAACCTTTTAAATCCTCAGACCGAGTTAAAATCAGATACTAGTCCAGGAAAGAATTGTAAAGTCATCCATGCTGAGTACCTAAAGGTAACTATTCTATAAGCAGTACTACTCTAATCACCAGAAATAATCACCACAAAGATCCCAGAGATCAGAATTCAGGTCATTGGATTGTAGTACAAGAGTACGTACTAGCTACATAATGTAGTTATAATGCATGTATGGCTTTTTCCTCACAGATCCCAGATTAATACTTTCAGGTAAGTGTCTGTTGGATATAATCACTCAATGCATCTAGTGTACAAACAAAATATACTGTACCACTCACCATACATGAAGGCCTTAGAGCTCTTTGACTTTCAGTCAGAATCAGGGCCATCTGTAATGTGAATCTGTGTAATGGCTTGCAAAGACTAGTGGACCCGACCTTTCAGTCAGCTCAGTGAGAAAAAAGCATAGAATGTTGCATTTCAGTATCCGTAGTTCGTTATCCAGTCCCAGTTAGCTAGTGGTGTTTCTGATTTGGTAGCTGATTGACAGATCTGATTTTGTAGACGATTTCACTGAAGGACACAAACTTGCATGCTGTGTGTCTCTTGAGCAAGATCCTTAACTCTCAGCCACTGAGTTAGTTATAAATGAGATTTGGCTCAAGATAATGGCGTCTGCCAAATGCCGTGAATGTGAAGTAAAGAATCTAGCTAACTATTTGGTTTGTTTTATTGCCAATTAACTGTGAATATAAGTGAGAACTCTCTGCTGTCAGGTCTACCTCTGCGTCCTGTGCAAATAATCCAAGATGTAGCTGTGTGACTTGTTTTCAAACCGCCTAAGTTCTCAACACCACCCCACTGCTGCGCTCCCTCCTCTGGCTTCTGGTAACTGCACGTATCCGATTCAAAACACTGATGCTTGCGCGTCTGCCAAATGCCATAAATGTAAATGAAAATATTTTAGTGTTTGTGATGTCCTGAAATGCACTGGGGACCAATCCAGAGTATATCCCTGTCTCCTGCAGGAGATGTGGTGGCATAGGATGACCAATCAGAAGGTTGTGAGTTTAAATCCCAGGTCTACCAAGCTGCCACTGCTTGGCCCCTGAGCAAGGCCCTTAACCCTCAATTGCTCAGTTCTAGAAAATAAGTTAAAAATGTATGTCCGACACATTGGACATCATTTAGTCCACGTCTTCCTTTCATTGCTTTTTGCTAAATCAGGAAACATTAGCTGTGTTTATTTTGGATATTCTACAATGACGTATACCCAACAATCACTTAGCTAGAGCTGTATTTACAGTAGGTCTGTGTTAAACCCATACAATGCTTTAAGTTATTAATGTGTGATTAGACTTGTTAGTTGATTCGTTTGGTCTCCAGCATCAACCATTTGCTGTTATTTTCTGTACAGTACTCACTTTGCAGTGGAAAGGTTCTGACCTTTATGTGGCCACGAAGAACATAAGCCTGGAATGCTGCAAGAACAGAACACACATCTTCACTGAAATACATTAACGCATTATTAAATAAATCTACTAAAACCCATGACAGTATTTTGTTTGAAAGTGAAATAGCCTGCTCTATAAACAACCTGGCTAGGCATTGTTATATAACCACAGCATAAAAAGGTGCTAAGAATGACCTGCTCAGCTAAACACTATAGAGTGCATCATGAAGTGATATGCTAAACTCTGCAATGCAGTGGTGTTATCTTTAAGGTCTAGAGTCTGACATCACTGCTGTACTGGAAATTTACTGAACTTCAAGTCACATTGTAGATCCTGCACTCTCCAAAATAAAGGTACAGAACAGTAATTTTCCTTTTTTATTATATATCTGGGTGGTACATTGACCACATTGATGGAGGTGAGCTTCCCTCCCTACAGGACAAATACACCAGGCGGTGCATAAGGAAAGTGACTCCAGCCACCCGTCCCACAGACTGCTCTCTCTGCTTCCGTCAGGAAGACGTCTCCGCAGCATCCGATCCCGAACTAGCCGACTGAGGGATAGCTTTTTCCCTCAGGCTATCAGACTAATTAACAGTCAAAACTAATACACCCTACAGCATACTTTCACGATATGGTATGCCACACACTGCACTTTAACTTCAACAGTTCAACACTGGAATATACATACGCACTGCATTTAATACAATAATCTATAAGTTACCACTGGATAACATCCTTTGCACATACAAGACATTTCTGTATCTGTACAATCTGTTGCACCTTAGCGTATTTTATATATTATATATGTATTTATATTTATACATATACATATATAGGTACATATTGCATATAATGTAGTGTTACTGTAAGTATGCCTAATAGTACACTGTGTGTACCGACTATATGTATGAGCATATTACAAATTTTCATCTGTTAATTTCACTCACCAAGGCACATGTGCTGTGGTGATGTGACAATAAAAGTGACTTGTCTTGACTTGACTTGGTAAAATTAGTCGGCCAGTTTTGTAATTTCTTTATTTAAGCACTTGAATAGCTTTAAAAAATAATTGAAGATACATATCATCGAAGCTTAAAGGACATAACAACAGGTTGTTAGAGTCGCTTTCCTATGTGACAGAAAATACTAAAGATCCAGAACCTGCAGGTTTCATGGTTCCATCCCAGGGTAAAAAAAAAATCAGTTTATTTCTGTAAGGATACTTTACCCTAAAGAAAATAAATGACAAGTAACAAGAAGAGACAACGAACGAAACCCTTTTTTTTTCTGAGTTTTGCCAGTCAAATGTATTTGTATGCTGTTTTGTTTCTTTTCTTTTTTTTTCCACGGCCACAGTTTGCATTGCTGTACCCATAGAGATACTGCAGCATTTGGATTTCCCATCCAAACATATCTCTACCTCTGTCCACTCATTGTTTTTTTCTTCCCTGATTGTGCTCACCTGTTCTGTGTGTGTATTAATGATCAAAATAATATGATCAATCTACTAATTATACAAGGTACTGTGGTAAAGTGTCATACGCATTATACTCCTTTATTTACTCTAGTTACTGAGTTTGTGTTTCTTTTGGTTGTCGCCAGTCTCCAGTAGTTTGTTCTAGATGAACTCTGTAGTGTTGTTTTAACTACCAACACAAGCGAAGACCATGACGTCGTTCCTTCTATGCTTTCAAACTGGAAAAAATAAACAAGTCTAATTTTCTTTATTGTGTAAACAAATTCTTTCTCCCTGCTCTAGCTAACGCTGTGCAAACCAGTTTTCTCAGTGTGCCAGTACCTGTTTTAGTGAGCGGATTAGTGACCAGCTTGCGAATCAGCTCGTTCTCTGAAGACCTCAGCAGCAGGATGATGTCAGCAGGAAGAGCATCTCGGTTCTTAGTCAGGAACCCGGAAGCGTTATAGATGACCTGATTGGTAAATTTGAAACAAACAAACAAACAAACAAACAAATAAATAAATAAATAAATACACACACTATGTTAATGATCTGAATAATGTAATGTAGATATTTTTCGAAAAGAGATGCACTTTATAGAGTAAATACAGTATATATACCTTTCCAGCATAGTGGGTGATCCCAAAGCCAAGATCAACCCTCATTGGTCTCCAGAAGTTTTTAGATTTCAGGTTGTCCTCGAATTTTTCTAGATTAAAATGACATTTGCTAATTTATTTATACATCAATCCATGGATTCATATACTGTAATATACATCGGAAATTTAACGGCTGTAAAGAAACCAGTAACATTTAACTCTTTAATGGTTAGACTTCCCAGTGCAGTTTTCTATCTTTAACACTCCTCTAAATAACCCAGATTTATTATTTTATTTTCCCTTTCACACACCCACCCTTTCAGCAGAGTAATCCCTATTGATACCAGTAATGCAGACCCTAACCTTAACACTAACCCTAATCCTGAATCCATATAGATTAATGTTGTATCAATGTTATCATGTAGCTGTACTTTCATTGTGTTGTTTCCAAATAAAGCTGCGTGATATGACAAAAATATCATTCCAATTCTTAAAAGCATTTCTACAATACATGACATGGAACTATCCAAGACATGGAACTATTCAAGATCTATAAGAAGGTGAGTCAAATGTAAAGCTAGCTGCAAGAATGCAAAATAAATTAGCATTCATTTCTAGAGGAATTCACGTATTTTAAACAAAATAAAGAAAAGTGATACACTCTTGTGATATCTATTTACTTGTCTTAGTTTTTCATAGTGGGGCACGATGGCTTAGTGGTTAGCACGTTCGCCTCACACCTCCAGTTTTGGGGGTTTCGATTCCCGCCTCCACCTTGTGTGTGTGGAGTTTGCATGTTCTCCCCGTGCTTCGGGGGTTTCCTCCGGGTACTCCGGTTTCCTCCCCCGGTCCAAAGACATGCATGGTAGGTTGATTGGTATCTCTGGAAAATTGTCCGTAGTGTGTGATTGCGTGAGTGAATGAGAGTGTGTGTGTGTGTGTGCCCTGCGATTGGTTGGCACTCCGTCCAGGGTGTATCCTGCCTTGATGCCCGATGACGCCTGAGATAGGCACAGGCTCCCCGTGACCCGAGGTAGTTCGGATAAGCGGTAGAAGATGAGTGAGTGAGTGAGTGAGTGAGTGAGTGAGTGAGTTTTTCTATGTAGTACTAATATCACATATGGAGAAAATTCAGTTCCTGTGTGAGTATGTTGTCCCATGAAGCCCATGACATCTGAAGGTCAGACAGAGTTAGGACCTGCTGGTGCTGTGAAAGCTTTTGTGACTCGTGAGTGTGTAGAAAGGGGTGTCACTTGCCGACGAGGGTTTGATCGGTGGCCTGAGGAAACCTGCTCTCCTCATCCAGCAGTGACAGCATGCCCATGGGCTTCTGCAGGAATAGGTCCAGCAGGGGCCGGTTGTCCTCATACTCAATCACTCGCATGTCCACGCCCTCGTTCAGGTACTCGTCCTGCAGTTCAACAGAAATCAGAAATCCGTTAGCTAGTACATCGGGCAAGTAAAACCACCAGAGTACTTGCCTTGTCTTATGTTTTAAAGCTAGTTAACCAGTTGGAGCGAGTCCTTTAGTCATGTGTGTATAACAGTAGCATTTCAGGCTTGTTGAATAAACAGCCATCTGTTGCTAAAATCTGGGCGAGCCTCAAGTAGATTCATTGACTATATTTTTGACTCACTTTTATCACCGAATCTACATCCTTGTGCTTTCCATCATCCGTACACACATTTAATCAGCTAGCTTGTATCTAGAGAGAATTTAGCTAGCTGGTAGTGTGTCATGCTAACAGGAAGTTAAACGTTTAGTGCATAACATTTTATAAAATGCTTTCTAAAAGTCAGTAGGAAAAGATCTTATGGTTGGATGAAAAAACAAAATAAAAGCTGCTGCCTACCAGATCAGCATCATACCCAGAGCATTTGAGAGGAAGAGGCTTGACCAGGAAGGAGCAAGTACTTTAATTAGCAAGGTACTGTGTTGAGAGGTGCGACTGAAGTGAGTAATCTCACCAGCCCTCACCTGAACACTGAATGAATGTAAAACATCATGCAGGTATAACACACACCATCACAGGTAACCCCTATTTTTAACAACACTTGGGCTAATAAGACGAGGAAGTCACGGCGACTCGAATACAATACGAGCCGCACATATGTCTTAGAAATCTCATTTCTGCACCGGGGCAGAACATGTAGCTTGGGGTAAAGTCATGGAGCAACTGCAGACCTCTCTGGAGAGAGCAGGACTACCACAATAAAAAAAAATGGAAATTATGTTATAGTGGGTTGTGTACAGAAAAACTGTACCAAAGAACAGAGCTGTAGTACCACAGAGGTTTTGTGTTCTGGAGGTTTGGATGAACAAAAATAGAAAACAGGTTCTCTCTCTCACAGACAGACAGATACACACACACACTGGAGGAAGTCGTAGCCTAATGGTTAGAAAGTTTGACTCCTAACCATAAGGTTGTGGGTTCGAGTCTCGGGCCGGCAATACCACGACTGAGGTGCGCTTGAGCAAGGCACCGAACCCCCCCAACTGCTCCCCAGGCGCCGCAGCATAAATGGCTGCCCACTGCTCCGGGTGTGTGTCCACGGTGTGTGTGTGTGTGTGTGTTCACTGCTGTGTGTGTGCACTTTGGATGGGTTAAATCCAGAGAACGAATTCTGAGTATGGGTCACCACACTTAGCCGTATGTCACGTCACTTTCTCACACACACACACACACACACACACACATGTTAAATCTTTCGGCCATGCAAACTGATATACTATTAGTGTGAGTGTCAGATTAACACACCTCCTCCTGACATCTCTCCTCCTTGCCACTCGTCAGAGTGAGACGTTATTAAATAAATGATCACGAGTACATCATGAACTCTCATCATTCAGACAGAAATAACTTCGTTCCTATGAGAAAGAGGAAGTAAAAACATCGGTCTCAGGATGTTCCCGACGTACCTGCTCCCAGGCGAATATGTTCTGATTGAAGTAGAACTGAATCTGCTCGTTGGTGATATTAATGCAGAGCTGCTCGAACGAGTTGTGCTTGAAGTTCTCAAAGCCGAAGATGTCCAGGATGCCGACGTTTTGTTCTTTGTCTTCCTCTCTGAGAAAGGAAGACAAACGAGATGGATACAATACTGCAGTGTTGTTTAATACTTAAATCTGATCGGTTGATTCAGTCCATAAGAGCGGTTAATGGGGTTAACGGGTTATTTCCATCACAAACGTACAGGATCAGTATGACATTTGAAATGTTAGCATTGAAGTGATGAAAGAGAAATAAAACATTCCAAACAGGATGTGCTGGGATTGGAATATGAAGGATAGCTTTAAAAGAACTTCCTCCTTCACCATATTGTGGATTATTTAACTAAAACCATCGACCATTTCCATACGATATATTAAAGTTTAAATAATGTGCTTTGTGTAATGTGTTTAAGGGTTAAAAATGATCATAAATCCATTTTACGTCCTTCTTCTTAAATTTTGAAATTCCTCTCTGCTAATATTTACCTTTTATACGTCATATTAATGTGTTTAATCACACAGTATTCTGTCATGGTGCCTTGAGTAGGATGTAGGCTGTCTAGTGCAAACAAACCCAGGTATAGAATGTCAAATAAAGTTCAAATTCTCTCTCACTCACTCATCTTCTACCGCTTATCCGAACTACCTCGGGTCACGGGGAGCCTGTGCCTATCTCAGGCGTCATTGGGCATCAAGGCAGGATACACCCTGGACGGAGTGCCAACCCATCACAGGGCTCACGCACACGCTTATTCACTCACGCAATCACACACTACAATTTTCCAGAGATGCCAATCAACCTACCATGCATGTCTTTGGACTGCGGGAATCGAAACCCCCAACACTGGAGGTGTGAGGCGAACGTGCTAACCACTAAGCCACCGTGCCCCCGTAAAGTTCAAATTCATTCATTAATTCTTTTTTCAAGCTGAGGTGCTAATTTTCAGATAGGAATAATTAGAGGGCATTCTCTAAATTCCAGGCGTTACCACGACGTAAAGTGGGCGTGTTTCTGGAGGTCTTGGAAAAACGCCCTCTTTCAAAAGAAATGAGCATACCTACGATGGATAATAAAAGACAAAACAGTCATACAGGTAGATTTTATATTTTATATCTATTATGCTTTATTATCTTACAGTTAAGCTATTTTCGAAAACAAATAAACAACCAAAAACTACGGTTAGGGCTAGGGTTAGATCAAATAGGCCACGCTTGCCCGATGACCCAATATCTGTTACGCTGTTCTGAAATCCCTGGAAATAAGTGCATCCCAATCATAGAGAGCATTGATACTCCCTGGTTTTATAGTGCATTATGGGATTTTTTAGTGACTGAAACTTCCAGAGAGACAGAATTTAAAATGTCCGACTCCCTGCTCGAAGCTCTGACTGCGACGAAGGAGCCGATAGAGACTAGATATTTAATCAAACTGCACTTTCAGTCTATTTCTGGTGTGATGTACGAAACTATGTGTTTGTGCTGTGTTACTATGTGTTTCTCCTCTCTAGTAGAGTATCACCAGTCTATCTATCACTCTCTAACCCGTTTTCAGCAGGTCTCAGCAAGGAGTTGATGCGGTTGACGATCCAGCTGAAGAGACGTCCGTATAGAGCTTTGCTCATGGCGTCCCGAACCTCCGTGGCTTTCTCTACCGTGTTGGGCCGGACGATGGTCTCACCTCGAGCCACCACACAGTGTGAAGTGAGAGCCTCTTTCAGCTCATCTGAATGGATACACAGCAACGATGCGGCTGCAAAAGTACACACATACAACACACACACACAATAAACTCAATAAATGCTCAATAAACTGAAAACTGGTGCTTGCCTTTGTCCACTCAGAATTGCCATGTATGTCAAGCTCCACCCCAATATTCCTGTTTAACAAAAAAAATCTGCTATATTTATGATGTACGAAGCAATTAAATGGTGCCTGTTATAAGAAAAGAGAAATTATCCTAAATCCCTCTTAAAATTATATTTCTTTTAAAGGTTTCTCATGTTTGACCAATCAGCAAAGCCCGGTATGTCAAGCCCCACGCCAATGGTTGCTGGTTTACAATATTCATTCATTCATTCATTTTCTACCGCTTATCTGAACTACCTCGGGTCACGGGGAGCCTGTGCCTATCTCAGGTGTCATTGGGCATCAAGGCAGGATACACCCTGGACGGAGTGCCAACCCATCGCAGGGCACACACACACACACACTCTCATTCACTCACGCAATCACACACTAGGGACAATTTTCCAGAGATGCCAATCAACCTACCATGCATGTCTTTGGACCGGGGGAGGAAACCGGAGTACCCAGAGGAAACCCCTGAGGCACGGGGAGAACATGCAAACTCCACACACACAAGGCAGAGGTGGGAATCGAACCCCAACCCTGGAGGTGTGAGGCGAACGTGCTAACCACTAAGCCACCGTGCCCCCTGGTTTACAATAAATAAATTAAATTAAATAAATAAATAAACAAACAAATAAATAACAGCTACACTGGAGCTGTAACTAAAAGGTTCTTGAAACTACAGTCAAGAGTTCCTGAAATGTTTGTGTTTGATGCCATATATATGACAAGCTGTGTGGAGTTTACAGGAAATCTTACAGGAAAGCTACTCTGTTGACTCATTAATAATCTAATTATCTTTCTAAAAAATAATTAAAGTTCCTGACACATTTTCTGGTCAAGAAAGGTTACTAGTTATCATTGTAGTCCAGAACCCTGATACACTGTGTGCTAACTCAGCTCTCCTTGTCATTTTGCTGCACTAGCACGCTGCACATTAGCATGTGCTGTTGTACCGTAACTCACCGCTCTCTAGCACGGCCATGTTAGCAATGTTGCTCTTGTCAGTCTGATGCTCTGTAGCCACCGAAGCAAACTCGATATCCCCGGTGTTTAAGATGGCCGCAACAATGCTGTACACGCTTCCTAGTTCCTGTGGTGGAAGACATACAAATAAAAAAATGAAATGTAGCAACATGCTTAATTTCTTGCCTAAGTTTAGC
Organism: Tachysurus vachellii; assembly: GCF_030014155.1. Taxonomy (NCBI): domain Eukaryota; kingdom Metazoa; phylum Chordata; class Actinopteri; order Siluriformes; family Bagridae; genus Tachysurus; species Tachysurus vachellii. Next base: position 3,994,976 of record NC_083464.1, on the reverse strand, counting down.
TACAAGAGTGATTTCAGACAGTATTTGATCAGACAGCTGTAATCTAATGGAAGTTTATGATTCAGGATTGTTTGAGTTGCTGTGGTTATGTGTCGTTAGCTTGTGAGCACCAGTTGAAAAGAAGCAAAAAAGAAGCAAAATCCAAACCCTGCACATCGTACAGCTTAGATACAGAAAAGGAATTTCAAATCCGTTCAACTGAAATGACTTTAATACTGATATTTTGAAACGAATCTGATAACGCGTTCTCTCGGATTTGACATCTCCGAAGCTCCACAGCAGGAAGTCGGTGCCGCGGTGTTTCTCTGACTGTCGTTTTCATTAGCTTCTCGCTCTATGCCATGTTTCATCATGTCACGCCGCTCACACTCCCGTCACTCACCTGCTCGCACTGAGCCCATCCCCATCACGCTGGATCAACCAAATTACCCTGACAGTCCTCAGCACAGAGTCTGGAACATTCTCTTTTCTGCCTGAGTATTTAACGCCTGATCTGTTTTTCATTTCCGACTGCATGGATAATAACACTGTACTGCTGAAAAATAAAAATATATATGATCGTCTTCCGTCAGAGGCTTCTAAAGAATGAAATTCTATAGGACTTCATTTATTTCTATAAAGCTGTACCGTATTTATAATTATTGGCACCCTTTGGAACAATAAGGATGACGATTGTAATAAAAATAAATAATTCCCACAAAATCATATGTAATGCAAAAGTAATGGCACCCAAGAAATCTGATGAAATGTGTAAGTTTTAATTTAATTTAATCATTACTTTAATGCTTTGCCTTTCAGCCATGTTATACTCAATGCTACTGTATATATTGTGTGAGGAAGCAACATACAAATAGAGTAAAATCAATAAAACTTCTAAATGTAATATCATCTAAAAAAGTAGAAAGATTTTTAAAATAAGTTTATTATCTATATGACCTGCCAAAGATGACGAATCATAATGTTTTTAAATGCATGTTGAAATTGTTCCTACACAAAAATCAACACTTTCATTACCTCGATCTACAGATACAAGAGGCCTAAATATAGAGTATAAATCAGACACAGGTTTTACAAGTTTGTTAGACATTTCAGAAGGTAACAAAAAAGAAATTGTTTTAACACTAGGATTAGCAAAATTAAAATGTTGTTCATAAACCTACAGTATAAATACATTTGTTGCATTGTTTTTGTATTGTTTGCTAGCTACGTTAGAGTAGCTACATAACTTTTGTTCAAGCAACCTAGGAACCAAACAGTAAAACTTTAATCCTGCTAATGCTAATGTTAATCATAAAGAGAACACACACACACACACACAGAACAGACACAAATCTTCTACAGCTTGGAGATTTTCACCTCGAGCGTGAAGCCGATAGTTTTAAAGCACTGCTCCACCGCTTCAAAATGCTCCTTGTACGAGGCGTTTCCTATGATGTCCGTCACAAGCTCGACATTTACGTTTTGAAGATACCTGAAGTGAGCAGACAGGAAGAGATGAGACTCAGAAATTCAGAGACTCAGAGATTCAGAGACTTAGAGATTTAAAGACTCAAAGACTCAGAGACACCAACATTCAGAGACACAGAGATTTAGAGACTCGGAGACACCAACATTCAGCGACACAGAGACTCAGAGACCCAGATACACCAAGATTCAGAGATTCAGAGATACAGAAACTAAAAGAGTCAGAGATCAGAGATTCAGAGACAGAGAGACACAGAGATTCAGAGACAGAGAGACACAGAGATTCAGAGACTCTGAGATTCAGAGATTCGGAGATTCAGAGACTCAAAGATTCTGAGACTCAGAGACTCAAAGATTCTGAGACTCAGAGATTCAGAGACAGAGAGACTCAGAGATTCAGAGACTCAGAGATTCAGAGACTCAGAGATTTAAAGACTCAGAGACTCAAAGAGACCAACATTCAGCGACACAGAGACTCAGAAACCCAGAGACTCAGATACACCAAGATTCAGAGATTCAGAGATACAGAAACTAAAAGAGTCAGAGATCAGAGATTCAGAGACAGAGAGACACAGAGATTCAGAGACAGAGAGACACAGAGATTCAGAGACTCTGAGATTCAGAGATTCGGAGATTCAGAGACTCAAAGATTCTGAGACTCAGAGACTCAAAGATTCTGGGACTCAGAGATTCAGAGACTCAGAGATTCAGAGACAGAGAGACTCAGAGATTCAGAGACTCAGAGATTCAGAGACTCAGAGATTTAAAGACTCAGAGACTCAAAGAGACCAACATTCAGCGACACAGAGACTCAGAAACCCAGAGACTCAGATACACCAAGATTCAGAGATTCAGAGATACAGAAACTAAAAGAGTCAGAGATCAGAGATTCAGAGACAGAGAGACTCAGAGATTCAGAGACAGAGAGACTCAGAGATTCAGAGACTCGGAGATTCAGAGATTCAGAGATTAAGAGATTCAGAGAATCAGAGATTCAGAGACAGAGAGACACAGAGATTCAGAGACAGAGAGACTCAGAGTTTCAGAGACTCTGAGATTCAGAGACTCAGAGATTCAGAGACTCTGAGATTCAGAGACTCGGAGATTCAGAGACTCAATGATTCAGAGACTCAGAGATTCAGAGACAGAGAGACTCAGAGATTCAGAGACAGAGAGACTCAGAGATTCAGAGACAGAGAGACTCAGAGATTCAGAGACAGAGAGACTCAGAGATTCAGACACAGAGAGACTCAGAGATTCAGAGACTCAGAGATTCAGAGACTAAGAGATTCAGAGACCCAGAGACACAGTCTTGGTGTTCTGTGTGAAACTTACTGTGGAATTTTACTGTCTGAAAGCTTGTAGTGAGCCAGCTTCTTTCTCTCGGCCAGGCCGGCGTAGATGTAGTAGAAAATGTGGAAGTTACTCTCTCCGCTGATGGCCAAGAAAGAAACAGCAGTCATTCAACTCAGAATCATCTTAATAATGGTTTATTTTAAAATCAGTCCTGAAACAATGATTTAAAATGGAGTAAAATTGTACAATATCTTCTACTAAGGCTGATACAAATCTATAGAGTTTAGACTAATCTGTATATAATGTAAATAAAGCTTCACATCAATTTGATGACATTTAATTAAGACATAAGAAAATTCTCCTTAGGATATCAACACTAAATGATTCACAGGCAAGCGGAACGTTTGCTTTGGTGTGATTCAGTGAAACATGATGAAAAAGAGAGAAAGCTATTCATCTATGAACAGCTTCGGAAACAAACCACATGCTCCTTTAAATACAAGCTAGAAGTAAACGTTTCAAACCAACGCTGATGTTTAAGTGTCAGAGAGATGAGGAACTGGTTCGTCTACAGCAAACACGATTAATATCAGATAAAATACTTTTCTAAACTTTTACCTCCAGGGACACAAATATAGATAAATAAATAACTGAACAAACAAACAAACAAATAAATGTATAAAACACACACAAACACACTCCGAACAAACAAACAAACAAATAAATGTATAAAACACACACACACACACACAACAAACAAACAAATAAATGTATAAAACACACACACACTCCGAACAAACAAACCAAACAAATAAATGTATAAAACACACACACTCCGAACAAACAAACAAACAACTAAATGTATAAAAAACACACACACACACACACACACAACAAACAAACAAACAAATAAATGTATAAAACACACACACACTCCGAACAAACAAACCAAACAAATAAATGTATAAAACACACACACACACACACACACACACACACACACACACACACACTGAACAAACATACAAACAAAGAAAGAAAGAAATCACACACAGACACACATGCACACAGGTATACATACATACACAGACACACAAACACACAGATATACACACAGGTATATACACACACTGAACAAACAAACAAACAAATAAAAAAATAACACACACACACACACACACACATCCACTCTGAACAAACATACAAATAAAGAAATAAATCACACACACCGACACACATGCACACAGGTATACACACAGGTATACACACATACACAATGACATACAAACACACAGATATACACAGGTATACACACACAGAACAAACAAACAAACAAATAAATAAATCAAACACACCCACACTGAACAAACAAACAATCAAATGTATAAATCACACACACACACACACACACACACACACACATGCACACACACACACACTGAACAAACATATAAACAAATAAATAAATAAATCAAACACACACACACTGAACAAACAAACAAACAAATAAATGTATAAATCACACACACAAACACACACACTGGTTAGTTAGGCTACATTTCTAATTCATTACCTCAAACAAACAAATAAACAAACAAACAAACAAATAAAAATAAATAAGTCTTTATATAAGTGCTCTAATAATTAATTTAAGTAAAATTACGACTCCTTACATTTTCCATAAGGGGCCAATATTTCTGGAGCCGACTGTATCCCGTGACACTGATCTCTCCAGAGATTTGTACCACTGATGTTTAATATAAAGTTCATAAAATATAAAATAAATATAAATATGTAAAGAGAGTGCACATGAATTCCTCAGACTGAGGAAAGTCACAAGGTTTTTGTGTAATCGTCTCCGTCAGTCTGCAGGTTTCTAATTACTGCACATTGCCTCTGTAATCATCCTCCATGTTTCTGCAGTCGTTTCATCTCCAGCGCTGGATGATCCACTCGCCTGATTGTGCTATTCATGAACTTCTTTTATAAACATTCTCTCTAAAGTAGGACAGCTTCATGTTGCCTCTAACAGAAACTCCATTTCCACCCTGACTTTCCCTCTACAAAATAAAAACATATCACTCTAGAATATTTCAGGAACCAGGAACTCACGCCGCCTGATGAATGACTCGGGATTTCTCCAGCAGGTATTCGAAGATCTGAGCTCCCACCACCGTTCCTCCACACGTGAACTTCACCTCCAGATATTTCCCGAAGCGGCTGGAGTTATCGTTGATGACCGTGCAGGCATTTCCGAACGCTTCCACAAGGTTGTTCACCAGCAGGATCTTCTCTTCTAGAGATCGGTTGTTTTCCTGGAAACAGTATGGAAAAAAAAGAAAAATTTGGATCTGAGCTTTGGTGAGGAACATTTTAAAGAACCAGCATCAGGAACGTTGCTTATGTTTCATCCATAAGCATCATGTTAGTGGTGGAAAATCTCTGTATGTTTTATGGAAGTGTTTAAGATTGTTACTTGTTTATTTGTACCACACTTATATGACACGTTGAGAAGTTTCCAGAAGGTCTCCATATGAGAGAAGTAGAAGGTCGTATTTCTGGTAGTTGTATCTACTCGGACCATCAGGGATGTGTTTAAATGTGTAACTAAAACTATACAAATGAAATAAAAGTAAAATTTTTCAGACCTTGCCCAAGACGGTGAGCTGCTGGACCAGGAGATGAGCGCTCTCCGTCTTCCCTGCGCCGCTCTCTCCACTGATCACTATACACTAAACAGCACGAGGAAGACGAGAGCCGTCAGAGAGAATCACCAGCCGGGACATTATAGAAAACTCCCACAGTTTCAACCTGATCTAAATGCAGGAAACAGTCTGAGGGCAGCTGTGGTTTGTGCTCATGATAATGTGACAAGACGCAAAAATACAGAAGTGTGTAATTATGTTAAAAAGTGTTCATTTAAAACTTCTGTGCTTTTAGTCTATGGACTTTTTTTGTGCTTTTAAACATAGAACTGTTTTGTTTTTTTATCATAAAAAAATAAGATATTTTTTTTTCTTTTATGCGAGTAGTTTTTGTATCTATTAGACGTGTTTTTAATTTCAGACATAGGACGTGGTTTTTAGATGTGAGACTATATTTGGGAATTTTTACCAGTTAAATGTGAGGCTATTTTTTTATCCTTTAATACATGAGGATATTTCTAAACTGTTAGACATGATACTTTTTTTTTTTTTAAACTTTGAGATATTTAACTATTTTTTGTCCTGTTTTTTAATTCTTTGAGATGTGACACTATTTTTTGTCCTTCTTAGACATGTGACTTTTTTTTTGTCCTGTTAGACAGGTTAATATTTAAAAAAATAAATACAATTAATATTAAATAATAAAAAAATATAAAAACAAATAAAAAAAAATACAGGACTATTTATTTTGTTCTTTTAGGGATTATTACATGGGATGCATAGGATTATTATTATTATTTTTTTTTACTTTTAGACATAGAATTTTTTATTTTTATTTATTTATTTATTTATTTATTTATTTATTTATTTATTTATTTTTATCCTTTTAGACAGGGACTGTTTATTTTTAAACTTTCAGACATAAAATGTTTTCTTTTAGACATGGAATTTCTTTTAGCCGTTTCAGATATAACATATTTTGAATTTTTGTAAATTTTTTTTCTTTTTAGACAGAGTCTGTTTATATTTTATATTATATTTGTTAAACTTTTAGACATAAAACCTTTTCTTTTAGATCTGGGATTATTTAGACATGATTTTTTTTTTTTGATATAGGACTTTTTTTTTACTTTTAGACATGGGATTATTTCTTTATTTTAAATTTTATTGTCCTTTTAGACATACGTTTATTTTTAAACTTTCAGACATACAACCTTTTAGACATGGGATTTGTTTTTGTACAGAGGGAAGAATTTGTGATGTTTTATGTGATCGATGCCACAAAACCTTCATGTAGGTATTTAATACATGATACGTTCTTCAAATGGCACTGAGCTAAAAAAAAATAAATAAACAACCAAAAAGTTCGGTACTGGGTTTAGAAAGTGCATTTTTGCTGTTTGAAATATAGATTTTAGTGAGGATTCATTTTGTTGCAATTAATAATATTATGTTGTGACTTTTGTCAGTCACAATGTAAGTGACTTTTGTCTGAAAGAATTTAAAATAAAAAATCAAATAAAAAAAAAAGATTTTTATTAAAGATTAGTCCCATATTTGAATTCTGTATCGATGCACTTCAGCATCTGTGCTTTGACTTTCATACTAAATGAATCTGTAGTAAAGATTTGATTAGTTTCAGATTAAATCGGTGAACACTGAATATCACTCACTGCTGTAAGTATGAGCTCATGCTAACAAGCGCTACGCTGCTAGCTTCCACTCACGCTAGCTTCCCCTCACGCTAGCTTCCCCTCACGCTAGCTTCCACTTACGCTAGCTTCCCCTCACGCTAGCTTCCCCTCACGCTAGCTTCCCCTCACGCTAACTTCCCCTCACGCTAGCTTCCCCTCACGCTAGCTTCCCCTCACGCTAACTTCCACTCACGCTAGCTTCCCCTCACGCTGTAAGTAAGTATGAGCTCATGCTAACAAGCGCTACGCTGCTAGCTTCCACTCACGCTAGCTTCCCCTCACACTAGCTTCCCCTCACGCTAGCTTCCACTTACGCTAGCTTCCCCTCACGCTAGCTTCCCCTCACACTAGCTTCCCCTCACACTACCAGCAGTGGTGTTGTTGTGTTTGTTCAGTGGCTTTAAATCACCTGATCGCTGTTGTAGGACACCATGGACTGGTAGGTGACATCAGCCACAGCGAACAGGTGAGGAGGATTTCCATTGCGCTTCGTCCCAACGTACATCTTCGAGTGCTGAGTGAGGAAAAGTATGGGAATTAAAAAAATATTTAATAATTAAATAAATAAATAAAAAAGATACAGGGCAAATATGGCACATGAATACAAATGATTCAATATTATAGTTCATTTAAAAGAAGGAAATGAAATGAGATTAAATACTGAAAGGAGAGAGAGAGAGAGAGAGAAAGAGAGAGAGAGAGAGAGAGAGAGAGAGATGATGTTATCTATAATGAAATATGGAGGAGGTCTCCTCTGTACACACACACACACACTCTCTCTATCTTACACACACACACACACACACACTCACATTCTCACACACACTCACACACACAAACACACACAAACAGACACACACACACGCACACACTCACACACACACCCACACATACACACAGAGACATACACACACCTCAGGAGTGTACAGATCAATCTTGTAGAAGGGGTTGACGGCGATAAGGATGTCTCCCACATACGTGTAGATCTGCTCGTTAGCATAACGCTTCTGCAGCTGCTCAGTCACTGTGTTCTTATAAAGAAACAAACACACGTTATATACACACACATACACACAAACACACACACACTGCATGACGTGATCTTTCACATGACTATAATGTACATTTTCTTTAATTTATACAACACTCCATATATAAGAACTGCTGTGTGTGTGCGAGAGAAAGAGAGATGGAGGAAACATCAAACCTTTTGTTCATCTATCTATCTACCTATCTATCTATCTATCTATCTATCTATCTATCTATCTATCTATCTAACAGAAAAAATAATATAGAAAATTATACAGGTCAGACAAGCAAATAAATAAATAAATAAATAAATAAATAAACTAAATACAGTTAGTTTATTTTTATTACAGTTATAATTTTTGTGTTAATTATTTCTGTGTTTTTCTGTTTAGTCTGTTTATTTGATTCAGTTCTGATAAAGGCTCTATATCCTTTACAAATAAAACATAAATATATAAAAATAATAATACATGTAATAATAAAATAATAATCATAACTTTGTTCTTGAAGTGAATCTCTATTTTCAACTTGTAATTTAAAATATGTAAAAATAAATTCCAGTTTTAAACTGACCAAAATAAAAAAAACACCATTTTATTAATTCAAGAGCTTTTTTGATGTCAAAGCAGAAATAAAGTATTGGCCCCCTTCTAGCTTGCTTTACACCAAACAGGACTAAAGTTACCGCATTTTATTTCCGTTTCATTTGTATTGAAGTTACACGATTATCCCTGGACCTGCGTGTGTATCACAGCAGCAGTAAGAAGAGAAAGCAGCAAAATGAAGCGTTACACATCTTCTATTAGAGATAAAAAAGGAGTGATTTTGTTCATTCAGTCATCTGATGGTTAAAGGAAGTTGGTCTGCTGGAGGAAATTTGTACTTTCTCTCTTGTGTTCTCACTATCTGGTGCCAGAGAAATAAATATCTTACTTCATCCAGCACTTCCAGGGTTGCCAGATCCTCCATGCTTTCAGCTTGGTCAGTCGTGTTGTCTGTCGTCATGCTGTTGCCTTTTTTAGTGTGAATTCTTTCGTGTCTGCAAAATACAACAACCGAACAAAACAAACAATTAGTAACACAAAAGGAAAAGAAACTTTATGTAATAATTTGATGTAACCTGTTTCCAGTACACTGGCGTTCCTATAGTGTCGACTAAACAGAAAGTGACTTCTGGGACGTTTTTATTCAGTATAAAGAAACGTCTGATGTCGTGTCTGTGAGTCTGATCTCTAAAATAAATCAGGACTCTGTTGTTCTTTCGGTGTGTTTTAGACGTGTGTTTGTCCCTCTGTTGATATTCTTACACTGAATTTTAGTGTTGAAGAGAAATCTGAGCTGCTTTTTAGATGAACAAACACTCGGAGCTTCTCAGAGAGCAGAAATGGGGTTTGATATCAACATTTACTCTGAAGATACAAACATCTGTGTGGAGAAAAAACAATCTGTACTTTTCTATGAATCTATCAGCTCTAGTGTTGTAGAGAAAAACAGAAATAGTGATGAAACTCTACACATTCTTAAAGTCCTGAGTGTCTACTTTCATATGAGCTTCATGTTAACACCACTGTGGAGTGAGACACGAGGAAGAGGTGGAAACAACAACAAAAACAGGTGGAAACAACATTTTTCTGAACTGGGGAAACAGAGTTAATGTACATAAAAACATCCTGTAAAGGAAACTCTGGAGATTTCATGAAGGCACTGGAACGGATTTAGACTTTGGATATTTCAGAAAGCAATTTTAAGCAATTTCAGTTCTATTTTCACTTAAACAGCCAGCAGTACTTAATTAATCAGGACTGTACTACAAATAGACTATTAACATATTACAGTTTTTTTCTGTTATGCGATTATGTTAAATGAATTTTCCCATCACAAAGTTCATGACAGTAAATAATTAAGAATAAACAATAAAATATTGATCTCTAACATTAATTAATATTAGAGTAATAAACAGTGCATTCACAGTGTGAATATTAATGAAGCTGGTGAGCTGTTTATAGCTGCTATAATGTACATTTACATTGATTTTCAACATTAAACATAGCTATAAACAAAAAGAATTCTAGCACAGAGTTGGTTAATGAATAAAAAAATATATAAAATCTAATGTTTCGCATCGCCGCGGTATCTGAGAAAAATTGGAACCATTCGAGAAGAATCACACTGCTGTCGATCGTTTTCTTTTAAAAACATTTTTTCAAATTGACATATTTATTGTTTTAAATCACACTATTAATATATAAAATATATGATATTTAATATATTATAGTAACAAGGCAAAACAAAACAAAAATAACTAAGAATCCAGTAGAAACCAAGCACATTACACTCTACCATCTAAAGACATTTTTTATTTGTTTATAAAACATCCTAATTTAAAAATGAATGAAAGCGCTAATAAAGATCGTAAAGAGTCAGCGTCACACATCCATGCTACGGATTCACGCTCCTTCGTTCCAATCGGAGTTAGTTAGCTCCATTTGATCTTGTGTTCAAGCTTCTCCTTGAGGAACAAGAACTATAAGAACCCAGATTAGCTTCCTGCGTGTATTATTATCAGCTCAGGTAAACAATTACAGGTGGATAAAATTGGGATCAGATCAGATCCAATCGTCCGGAACATTTCAGGCTGAAGGGAACTGAAGAGATTGTACATAAATTATAAATTGAAAAATCCGGGGGGAAAAAAAAGAAGGCAAGCTGATTCTATTAGTTACTATTACTATTAGAACAACTTTACAAAAACAAGAAGTACATTACATCACTGCACATCACTACAGTACACTGATGAGTCACTAGACTACAGAACTACTAAGGTATTTTTGGAAGCGAAAGATTTCCGAAGGCACAAACGACACGACGCAAAATTCCCTACCTGTCATCCTTCACCCTCCGCTCAGTGTTTCCTCGATTGCTTACAGGACGGAAATGATGTGAAGGTTTACAGACAGATCTTTGGAGTGTGGCGAGAGAACTGGCCAGACTGGTGTGTGACAACAAAGCTTTAACAAAGGTTAAAGAGGAATCAGACACCGCTAAGTATAAAGATCAGTGTACAAAGGGTTATGCTCAAGTTCCTTTGCTGTTTTTTTCTCTTTTTTCGTTTTTTGTTTTTTTTTTGGAAATTTGAGAGTTTTTCATGAACAGTGTAAAACTTCATCACCTTACAGTTCTACCCTGTACACCCCATACACCCTGTACACTCTGTACACCCTGCATACCCTGTACACCTTGTACACTCGGTACACCCCATACACCCCATACACCCTGTACACTCTGTACACTCTGTGCACCCTGCATACCCTGTACACCTTGTACACTCGGTACACCCCATACACCCCATACACCCTGTACACTCTGTACACTCTGTGCACCCTGCATACCCTGTACACCTTGTACACTCGGTACACCCCATACACCCTGTACACCCTGTACACTCTGTACACCCCGTACACCCTGTACACTCCGTACACCCTGTACACCTTGTACACTCGGTACACCCCGTACACCCTGTACACCTTGTACACTCGGTACACCCCGTACACCCTGTACACTCCGTACACCCTGTACACCTTGTACACTCGGTACACCCTGTACACCCCATACACCCTGTACACTCGGTACACCCCGTACACCCTGTACACCTTGTACACTCGGTACACCACGTACACCCTGTACACTCCGTACACCCCGCATATCCTGTACACCTTGTACACTCGGTACACCCCATGCACCCTGTACACCCTATACACCCTGTACACCCTATACACCCCGTACACTCTGTACACCCTATAAACCCTGTACACCCTGTACACTCTGTACACCCTATAAACCCTGTACACCCTGTACACCCTATAAACCCTGTACACCCTGTACACTCTGTACACCCTATAAACCCTGTACACCCTGTACACCCTATACACCCCGTACACTCTGTACACCCTATAAACCCTGTACACCCTGTACACTCTGTACACCCTATAAACCCTGTACACCCCGTACACCCTGTACACCCCATACACCCTGTACACCCCGTACACCCTGTACACCCCGTACACCCTGTACAACCCGTACACCCTGTACTCTCTGTCACATCTCCTCCATCTGATCATATATGTACATAACTAAATTCATTACCTAACTTGGTTTGCATCCATTTATGTAAATTATCTCTACATGCACTCTATATTATCTTGGTTACTGTTGTACAAATAAAATTTATAATACACACATTTGCACAAACATACAGTGTATAATTATATTTTTATTTGCTCTATATACACAAAAATATGCACATTTTCACATATTCATATGCACATTCTACCTGCCATAAATGTATTTATCTCTTGTACATATATTTATATATTTATCTGAACTTGTTTCTTTGTACATTCTATTTTTGCACTTCTGGTAGATGATAAACACCACTGTCTATCTATCTATCTATCTATCTATCTATCTATCTATCTATCTATCTATCTATCTATCTATCTATCTATCACCATATGTTTCACTTTTTATCTGTCTATCTAGCTGTTTTAGGACAATAATCAAAGATGATGAAGCAGAGTTAGGGTTCAGGTTATTTCTCATCACCTGCACATCCTGAAGTGTTTTTCCTCTGATAACACAGCGTTCTGAACACATTTTAAATCTTTATTAAGGTTGTTGTGGCCAAAAACATTTTTTTTTTGTTTTTTGTTTTGTTTTTAGTTTCTTCAAAAATGCTTGTGTTTTTTTGTGTATCTTCCAGTGAGACACATATGTAAAGACTTTTGATGAGAGCTGTACTCAATGATGCGTATATAACTGCAATAATGTTGTCAATGCATGTCACGGTGACATCAAGTGATGCGTCTCGACTCCAATCGGCTGAAACTCTCTGTCACTTTTAAAAACTGCAACATTCTCATAAAATCATGGAGTGCTTAATTTTTTTTTTACTAGGTGGGAAAATCAGAAAATCCTGATGGAACGGAACAAATCTTACTTATTAGTCTAGAGATACATTATAGCAGCTATGAACAGTCGCTCCTTCACCAGCCTCTGCAAAGCATTTACAATGAAGATTTTCCCTGACACTGGAGACTCCTTCTGATAACGTATGATAACATAATAGAACAATTGCACTCATATAAACTATATTAGATATCAGAGCTGCTGTTTATAGTTAACACCTTCAGACCAATTAGATTGGAGCAACCAGCACTGTAGTTCACGTATATTTTAATTCCCTTCACGAGACTTAAACTCCATGCCACTTTAGGTGTATCAGCGGTTCTTTAGTTTCAAATCAACAAACCGAGGTGTGGATTTTATTTGATCCTACAACAAGCGGTGTAGGCTCTCACTGGAAGGTTTTATGTTCCTTACCTGGTTTTCTCGATAATTCCTATCTGGTGGTTGATTTCGATTAGCTCCGTCAGCTGTTTCTGTAGAGTTTCTTCTTGGCCTGTGATCTGTTTGATGAAGGCATGCTGAAGGAGATCCTGAATATTCGGACGAAGCTCAAAATCTTTAATCAGACACCTGAATAAACACACACATAGGAGGTCGACTCTTAGTTCAGGTCTCTATAAATATGATACACAGTAGATATTGAAATATATAGACATTTATTAAAAAAAAGAAATTAAATAAATAAATAAATAAATAAATAAATAAATGAACTGAATTTCTAGCTTGGCTACACACGCATACCTTGAGATAGATAGATATGGATGGCTAGCGATAGATAGATAGATAGATAGATAGATAGATAGATAGATAGATAGATAGATAGATAGATAGATAGAACTTTGAGAGCATCAGGAGGAGAAGAATCTCTGTAGTCAATATTAACAATCTTTTCTACTATTAGCAATACTTCTGAATAAATGTTGCTAGCTAGCTAACATAGCTATAAGTAATTTCTTAATGAAGCACAGGCAAAGTAAAACTTCTCAAAATGGCAGCCATCATACACTAGACATCATGAAACGTCAGAATATTAATGCACGACTCAACAACTTCAATTCTAAAGCGTAAATGAATGCAGGGAAATATGTACACAGGATACAATACAGATACGAGTCCTGACTTCGTCTATGTTATACAACATTTTCAGAAGAAGATCCCACTCTTTCACACCAACTGACAAATTGCTAATTCCACATTTCACTTACTTGCTTATGAAATCGTTAAATTGATCGGACCAGATTTCAGGTCGCTGTAGACTCGGAGGTGGATTTCTGTTTGAGAAGGAAAAGACAGAAAATGTGGGATAAGAGACAGTTTTGAACTTTCTGAAGCATTTGAGAGAACTAGAAATACAAATACATTGATATCCCATCAAGCTGAAATCATAAATGTGATAAAAAAAAAAACTAAAGTTCTTCAAATAATTTTAGAATGGAATTCTATGGAATGTTCTTCCTGTTCTTCCCAAATGTTAATGGTATTCCATCGGAATCTCATGGAAGCCACTTAATGTTATTTTTATAAAAAAGGGTAGGTTGGCCAATGAGAGCGTGTATGATGTTCTGTAATTCAGCCTTTTCCAAACAGCGTTCCTGGGATTGAGTCCAGATCCACTACAAGACCAGGATCAAGTGCTTTCTGAAGATAAATTAACGAATAACAATTGCATGTAGAACATGCAGTTTATTTATGGGAATTGCATTTAATTCCTATGGCTTTCCATGGGCTTATTGGGAATGTTAAAGAGATTCCGTGTGAATACAACAAAGAGTCTGGGATTTTGGGGTCTTTCATTGCACGGTATGAGACAGAAACATGATTTTGTTTTGTTTTTATTGGTTTTCTAGAAATGTTCTCATGGGGAAGCCATGCATTTATTTCATTAGAAAGTATGGATAATTTCTGTAGTGGCTTAGTGGTTAGCACATTTGCCTCACACCTCCAGGGTTGGGGTATTGATTCCCGCCTCCGCCTTGTGTGTGTGGAGTTTGCATGTTCTCCCTGTGCCTCGGGGGTTTCCTCCGGGTACTCCGGTTTCCTCCCCCGGTCCAAAGACATGTATGGTAGGTTGATTGTCCGTAGTGTGTGAGTGTGTGAGTGAATGAGAGTGTGTGTGTACCCTGCGATGGGTTGGCACTCCATCCAGGGTGTAGCCTGCCTTGATGCCCGATGACGCCTGAGATAGGCACAGGCTCCCCGTGACCCGAAGTAGTTCGGATAAGCGGTAGAAGATGAATGAATAAATGAAAGAATGAATTTCTGTAGCTAGTTTTCACCACAGCTCTTTAACTTTACCATTAAACCATCATCAGGCTCCATCTGTCACTAAAAATAAAGTAAAATAAATATTCTTTGCGCTATATTTTAAAATGTTACCTTAAAATAACTTACAAATTTAAAATGATCGGACATTAATTCTGTTTTTACTCAAATTTATGTTATTTTTATATTTTATTCTATATTTTCCAGCATGTATTTTTATGTGACTGATTTATTGTCTCATTTTATTTCCTTCTTTTTATATTCCAGATCTAAAGCATTTCAAATGGAAGAACTTATCTAACAGGTTCTTATTCTCATTACTTTTCTTCTTATGGGTGCAGACCATCCTCTGTTATTGTGAAGCAGATGTGGAGGTGAGTTGGTCCTTGTCCGTGGTGGTGAACAATAATATAAATTCACATTTGTGTTGCTTTCCACATGGCAATACACAAGCAAAGGCTTAGGAAGGAACCCTTTCTCTATCAGGAGCTCCCGTAAAGCCATGTCGTTCCCAATGAGATAAGCACACACATGCACTTAACAGCGTCTCAGAGGACCCGACGCCACCACTGAACAATGCAGCTAATTAGACATCATTTACAGCCATGTGTAAAGAGCCTTTTAGCGCCGGCATCCCAAACTGCTCCAGGCGAGCAGCGACAGCATCAGAGCCCTGTCATAAGTCCCGAGCCAGCGATTCATCCCACTAATGGTTTATGTGTGTGTGTGGGGTAGAGGGGGAGGGGTAGCGGGCAAACGTCTCGGCTTATCGCACAACGCAGCCTACAAAACACTGAGACGTAACAGACGCTTTAAAAATGATTTCTGTCCCACAAACACTCCGACTATTAAACTGCTTCCTTATCAGCTGGAAAAAATACGGCATGGAGGTAAAAAAAAAAAAAACACACACAAAAAAAAAAATAAATAAAAAATCAAAATAGAATATCTGTTTTTTAAATTCAATTTTTTTTACCGGTTTGCTCAATAATAAAAAAAACACTTGGTGTGTGTTCTTGGGGTTTAATTTGCTTTTGACCTTGTACGTTTTTTTCACTCAGCATGAAGTCGTGATACGAACAGAAATATTGTTCAACAACATGAAACAAAATATAAATGCTTCACCTGAACTAAAATACAAATTAAGAACAAAAAGTTTAGGAAGGTAAGACCCCCATTTAGAAACACTATGAGCCTCTCATAAGGAAGTTTTGTTTCCTAAGTATACAGAAAAAAATAATAATAGAAGGTTCAAGAGAAAGTTTTAAATCTAGCACCGTCAGAAAGAAAAGCATCCTAAATTGCACAAGGTTCTCACTCACTCTCACTCATTTTCTAACTCTTATCCAAACTACCTCGGGTCACGGGGATCTCAGGCATCATCGGGCATCAAGGCAGAATACACCCTGGATGGAGTTGCAGGGAACACACACACACTCTCTCATTCACTCACGCAATCACACACTACGGACAATTTTCCAGAGATGTCAATCAACCTACCATGCATGTCTTTGGACCGGGGAGAACATGCAAACTCCACACACACAAGGTGGAGGCGGGAATCAAACCCCCAACCCTGGAGGTGTGAGGCGAACGTGCTAACCACTAAGCCACCGTGCCACCCTTAGACATTCTGGATAGAATTTCAAGTTGGATCCTTTTAGGGAGCTAAAAGCAATTCTAGACATATATAGTACACATTGAAGGATGTAAAGAGAGACCCCTTAGAGACCCCTTAAAAACCCTAAATTACCTTTAACCCTAAGGGAAAATTGTCCCTAGTGTGTGAATGAGTGTGTGTGTGCCCTGCGATGGGTTGGCACTCCGTCCAGGGTGTATCCTGCCTTGATGCCCAATGACGCCTGAGATAGGCACAGGCTCCCCGTGACCCGAGGTAGTTCGGATAAGCGGTAGAAGATGAATGAAGGAATGAAAATACAACCCCCTTTGGAAGGCTGGAACCAAAATTTATTTATTATATATATACTATGTGTATACATATATAGTATAGTAACCCTTGACGCTAAGAACCAATCTTGGAGTACATATTAACCTTCTAAAGGTTCTAAAGTAAGTTTCAAGCAGAACTCATTTAGGAAGCTAAGAACTCTAAAGTAACCACTGGGGAAACCTTTTTTCTATGAATATTTAGCAACAAATTAATCTTTCTTTTTTTTATTTTTAATTGTTTCTTGCTGGGGGTTTAGCTGTTTTAATGTCCCATAGAAATACAGTGTGTCATATGATTCTACTCATTTACATTACATTTATATTTCTAGCATTTAGCAGACACCTTTATCCAGAGTGACTTACATTTTTATTACAATTTATACAATTGAGAAATTAAGGTTTAAGGGCCTTGCTCAGGGGCCCAGCAGTGGCAGCCCTTGGGAGTTGAACTCATGACCTTCTGATCAGAAATCCAACGCCTTAACCACTAGGCTACCACATCCCCACTCAAGAAATATTTGCAGGTTATTCGGATCAATCAGGAGCTGCGTAACCCGACAATGAACATGAATACATTTATAACATTTGGCAGATGCTCTTATCCAGACCGCCGCACATTTTTATCTCATCTTTTACAACTGAGCAGCTGAGAGTTAAGGGCCTTTGCTCAGGTGCCCAGCCATGGCAGCTTGTTGGACCTGGGATTTGAGCTCACAACCTTCTGATCATTAACCCAAAACTTTAACCACTAAGCTACCGCATCCCTTATAAGTTACCTCTTGTAACACTCTTAACATTTGGGCTCAAGTTGCTGGGACTGAATACTACAGCCGTCAGTAAATAAATATCCTGGAATAACTACAGGACAGTGTTTACGATTACAGCAGCAGGGACATGACCTCATATTATTAGATCTAGATATATACAAGACTGATGAGCGATCGTAGCGATTTTTAGACCTACAGCGTACTTATGGGGTCTGACCCAATAAGGGTTTCTTTTCAGGGATGTTTATTTGTTCCTTTGCCTCAGGCTTGTTTGTCTCCTCCTGCTCTGGCTGTGTCTCATTCCCATCAAGCACCAGGAGGTAGCATGCAGGCGATTCCTGCCTAAATCAGACAGCTCAATCTGGGCTAGACTGCAGGGCTGGACCTCTTTCTGCTGTCTGTGTTTTTAGATGATAACTCTCTCTAACAGCTTGAGAGAGAGAGAGAGAGAGAGAGAGAGAGAGAGAGAGAGAGGTAAAAAGCTAGGTGGCTAATGGAATAATTCACAGTCCAAACCCATCATTTCACTCCAGTAGAAATAACACTAGATAATATAGATATATTATATCTATCTGAACTGACATCCTGTAGAAAAAGAGTCTAAAAAAGAGTTAAAAAAAAAGAGAAAAAGAGTAATCAGTCTTTTCTTTTCTCTTGCCAAAAACAAGTCAACTTCAAAAAACATGGCATTAAAAAAAACATGCACCATCTTTCACTGGTCAGTCACAAAAGCCTTTAAGCAAGTTCTGAGTTCTCTGCAGCTTTAGAGCCTACAGTACATTCATTTTATGATCATGTGACCCACTAACAATAAAACAAAGCCCATGATGCCACAAACCCCCCTGCAACAAGAAAGAGAGAGACAAGCCTCTATTTTGTCACATATACTTTACAGCACAGTGAAATTCTTTCTTCACATATTCTAACTTTGTAGGTTAGGGTGTCAGAGCACAGGGACAGCCATGATACAGCCCCCCTGGAGCAGAGAGTTAAGAGCCTTGCTCAGGGGCCCAACATTGGCAGCTTGGCAGTGCTGAGGCTTGAACCCCAACCTTCCAGTCAACAACCCAATCTACTAATCAACAACAATTTTAACAAACAAAAAACAATAAACTCGGATTAAAATCACAGCCTTATTCTCAAATATTCGGTTCTGCGTTACACATCCATGCATTCATTCAGCCCTGGGCCAGGGCTTGTAGTAAATCTAAGGTTTCTGCATTGATTCCTAAATAGCCGGAAATATCACACAAATGTGTGTAATCTATCAGAGAGAAATGTTAATGTGTACAACTTCAGTCAGAAAGATTTCTCCTCAGACCTGTGATGAGCAACAGCTACGTGCCTTCAAGCGAAATATGATAGAAATGGTTTGCT
Source organism: Tachysurus vachellii (assembly GCF_030014155.1). NCBI lineage: Eukaryota > Metazoa > Chordata > Actinopteri > Siluriformes > Bagridae > Tachysurus > Tachysurus vachellii. The sequence continues at coordinate 3,975,527 of NC_083464.1, read as the reverse complement.
GTGTTTGTGCAGCAATTTTGTGTGTGTGTTTTTGTGTGTGTGTGTGTGCGACAGAGAAGGTCAGAAAACACCATCAACATGCCACAAGATGATAATAACAGGGTTGGAAAGAGTGAAGGTGTGAAGGCAGAGGACAAGAAGGTTTCAAGACAAGAAGGTAGAAGTCACCTCTATATTCTTTTCTCATATTCATATCCATATAGTCACATTTCTATGCTCTACATCTTAGATTATGCAAATTACCTAGATTATGCGATTTTACAGCATGTTTACGCTTCTTGAAATACAAGCTCCCCTTTAATCCACGGAAAACAAATGCAGACGCTTTGCTGTCAAATCTACAATGATGTAAGACAAAAATACTAATATTAAAAGACTAAACTAAAAGACTAATATTAAGATGGTATCCTGTGAATTGAATCTAATAAGAATGTGATGTACAGTAGTGGTAATAATTTGCTGCATGGATAGTCCTAGTTGTACTTGTCACATTTGTCATCTTTCATAGAATAGCACTTGATCCAGCACACTCTATTATTTTACAGTTCCATAGGCACAAGACTAAAGTGAGGCCATACTGTAAAAGTGTATTGTGTGTGTTTTTAGGACTAAAGCTGTTTACACAGCTCACAATAACATTATTCATAAAAAATTCTCTTCGATCTGAGGAGGATCTCAGATTAAGACGTTGTCTCCTGTAAAGTCTTTAAAGAAAAAAAAATCTCCATCTAGCGTAATTTCCATGATATCTCAAGACTCCTATGTTTTATTTGAACTCCACCTTGTATGTATGCATAGGTAATTTTCACGTAGCTTTGAAATAGCACACAAATCTAGACTTATATCTGAAGCAGAAATATTGAGGTGTATTTTATCGATGTGATTTTTATCCTCTGGGCCACAGAAATCATACGGTATGACAAGCGGAGCAGACGTGAGCGAGAACATCCTAAAAGCAGCTACTGTACGAGTATCACAAAACCATTAGCGGAGATGCCTGAGGATGCACATGAATCAGAGAGTCAGCCATGTTCCTATAGGAAGTGTAACACAAACTCCCTGAGAGCAGCTCAAATGAGCCGACAATAATAATAACGTCGGAATAATCTCGACGTGCAATCTCTATTCAGAATAAAACAAAGCTTCACTGAAAAGAGGGAGGAAATCAAAGCAGAGCTTCAGCGACTCGAGGGGTTTGGTTTGAAGCGTGTTACACTGTCGTAACTGAGAGAGGGTCACCTTGGGATTTTGAAGAGAGCCCTCATGGGGTATAGGTCTGCCAGGGGTGGTTCTCCATCTCCCAGCTCGATGGCGGTTATACCCAGAGACCAGGTGTCACAACGAGCGTCGTATGTTGAATCCAACTGCTGCTCACACGCTATGACCTGTAATAACCATTAATAACAACTAAATGAAATAGAATAAATCAGCTAGCTAGATGAAAATACTTTAATGTAACAGTTATTGCTAACGCAAGCGGAATATTTGTAATTTTTATTTTTTTAATCACGATAAACAATGACAGAAAGGTGTGGTCTGTGTAGCTTTTTTTTATTATTTGAATAATAATAAGAGTCAGAGTCTAGGACGAGATCCTGGAATCTTGATGACTCACCAAAATGTGCTTCATTTGAGGCAGTTAGCAACATGAGACCTGAATTATCATCCACACGGCTTTAATAAAGATAATAACAAGTTTATGACCAGGTTACATGTCTCTGTGTCATATTAGGTGTATGATAATAAGATAAAGTAAGAACGGCTGAACTTGTATTCTACGTCGTATAGAGTTTGGAAAACACAGCTAGCTGAAAATTATTCTCCTTTTGTTAGCACAGAATACAGAATAAAAGTCATTAAAAAGAAGTACAAACCTCAGAAAGTGAATATAGTTCAAAGTTGATAATATGTAACTGACACTATACTGTATATTTTACCTGATGTCACGGTATGTCCTTTCTCTCAGGAAAAAAAAGTATCTCCTTCCTCGACCGTAAAAACTCCTTAGACTGAATTCCTTTCCTCTAAATATAAAAAGGTTTCTTCACTGTCAGAGCTGTGATTTGTGATTTGTCTTCCCTCGAGTGTCGATCAGATCTATTTTCCACAATATAACCTGAAGGTAGCTTCTAAACACTTGGTCCCTGCTACGCCACCACTCCTCTTAAATGCAAAGTATGTGGGCATGGCAGGAACGTTATTTGCAATTCATAAATTTACAGTACATTTCATGAGGACACTTCCATCAGTCAGAGCGTTCACAAACAACCTTTACTCTCAGCCTGGGATTTCTTTTAAAATAAAGAAAGATGGATGAAGAAGATATTACCTCAGGGGCCATCCAGAATGGCGTACCGACTGAGGTGTTTCTCCGGAGACGGGTGTTGGTTAGCTGAGCTGATACACCTGAGAGATAACATCAAGATCCAATTACTGGGCTTCTCAAATTATTAAATAGGAATTACAGATTTTCAAAAACACATAATCAATCAAAGCATAGTGTTTAGTTGGGCGTGGTTTTAACTGTAAAGTATGATAATGATGATGATGATGATGATGATGATGATGATGATTAACTAATGATTAACTAATGAATTTCACATTACGTTAATTATTAACAATTCTATTGGAATTATAATAGAGTGTGTGTCATAGAACACTGCAAATATATTTTGCATAAAGTTTTGAATATTTTTAAACACACAGACTCACACAAGCACAGACATTTAAATAATTAATAAGTGAAGATGTTAAATTTCAATTTTGGTAATAAACTATTTATAACCAAGTTATAGCACTTAAATAATGAAAGGCGAGCTATTGTTTAATAACAAATAATCACTGCATAATTATATTTAAAAAGAAATAATTAAATAATTCATATATTGAAACTAAGAGTTAATTTTTTATAAAAAATATAAGAAAATAAAAAAATAATCTTTATTTTATTATAAGGTCCTAAACATATATTTAATGGAATTTTCTTTTTAACTCATTGATAAATAACTTATTTGACCAACAGATCTTCACCTTTGTTCCAGGTCCTAACTTTTCTGTAATTTATTTATTTGTTTGTTTGTTTGTTTGTTTGTTTGTTTATTATTATTATTATTATTATTATTATTATTATTATTATTTAGCTTTCTCTGTATGGTATGAAACATTTCTAAAAAATTAATAATAAGCTGAGGAGCTCCTCATGAGTTGGATCAGATCAGGAGAACCTGGTGGAGGACAAAAATGAAATGTTTTCAAGGACATATGTAAATTAGGATTGTAATAAAGAATCTCTGTTCTTTAAATATTGTTTTTTTTTTTTAATTTATGTTCATTAGTAATTAGTTCATTTTAGTAATTGTGATAATCTTTAGAATATTACCAAACCTATAGTTTAGAGTAAACCTTTCCTGTCCAAGCTTTTTTTGTTCGTTCTTTTTTTTTAATTGTGCCAGGTTCTTTACAAGAATTCTGATGAATTATTACTGTTTTTTTTGTCTGCATTCTCTGACCTGACTAAACATTTACAACGATTTCCAGGCAAATTATGAACTTTTTTTAAAGACAAAGGACCAAAACATCTATCAATCAATAGCAGGACTGACAGAACATTTGAATAGAAAGCAAAAGAAAATGAGGAGGAGATTTGTGTATCTGACCTCAGCTGTGCTCTCAACATGACGTCTCCAGTTGAAAAAGCTTTTACAAGGACTTTGGCGGATTTGTGTGTGTCATAATCATGATTTTTGGCCAATGAGTTTTGTCTTATTTTGTGCATCTTATGTGTTAAAGCTCCAATACTGATACTGAAATGTCTGTGGATGACATAGGAAAAACTTGTGTGTAATCACTGTGCATAATGGGGACCTACTTTTTAACTTTCTGTGGTGTGTGTGTGTGTGTGTGTGTGTGTGTGTATGTGTGTGTGTGTATGTGTGTGTGAGAGAGAAAGAAATATTGAAAGTTGTCATGGCTCAACAAGTTTTTGACTATTAAACACACATTCAGGTTCTTTTGTCATTGTGAGGACCTTCTACTGCCATTATAATGGTTAGCTAATGATCGCTTTGCTACACTTGTCCCTCACTTTAACCTTAACTTTATTTACCAGAAAGACAATTATATATTGTTTCATATTGTCTCTCAATCATCCACTGTATTTTGTGAGGACCAGGAGATTATGAGCACTTTGGACTATTTACTATCGCTAGGCCTCATTTATCATTCTTTAGCCAAATGTAAGTAAATTATCTACCAGATTTCTCTCATTTTTTTGTACTGAGGTGTGTGAAGATGAAAAGCACAGAAAAAGAGAGCTGAAACAAAAAATAAGTCAGCAAAACTGTCAGAAAGCAGCTCCAAAGCGAGTGTAGGCTGAATTTCTCAGAAACAATATAACAAGCGTGTTTGCTTTTGCACCATGACCAATTGTACATGCAGTTTTGTCAGTGTGAAGAAAGGAAAGAACATTTAAATGAGAGTTTTTCGTCAATTAATCGTGAGTTAATTGTGTTAAGGCCACTGCTGAAAAAAAAAACATTGTAAACATCTTTGTAATTATTGTTACAATATGTTATATAAGGTCTGCAAGATTGCAAGATGTGACATACCATGTAGTATAAGGATTACAAGTTGTGTATGTGACGTCATTAGAATGCGCCAACACGTGAAGTGAAGTAAAGAAAGCACAGAAGAATATGCGTGTGTGAGACTCTTTTATTTAAGGGTGAATATATCGTCGCTGTCGGGCGGAAACCTCGTATGTCCAAATTTGGTCAATTTCATATTTTTTCACATATCGATGCTATTGGTCAGTCCCCACATGGGTCTGTTATTTTTACGTTATTAACCAATCTAAAGTCTGGAAAATAGCTTGAATGCAAATCTCATAACTCCATTGGACGCTTCAACTGTCCACCTCTTCCTCACTCCGCGGGAGAGCTTCACGGCATATTTCTCCTCAAGAAGAGTCGCAACGAATCAACACGTCTTCTGAGGTAAATGTCTTCAAAACACTGGGCTCAAAGAAAAAAAAATCTTGACCCCCGCTAGTTCTGGTGCTCGTCTGAGGAAAGGAATTTAGCGCAAGACAATCCACTGCAACGCGGACTAAACCCTGTGCACTGCAGATAAGGTACGGCGTTTTTTTAATTTCCTGAAAAATAACGGTTTTGGAGATACGAGGATTCCGCCTGACAGTGATGATATAATTAATAGAGTGAACTGCGCATAAAACATAGTGGCAGCGGTAAACTAACGGAGGAAAGAGAGAGACTGAATTAAGTTACCACGGAGAAAGCAATTGAGTGCCGAACATGGAGGTTGCATTCGGATTGAAGCCGCCAGCGAATTTTGACTGGAATACAACGTGCATACCCAAAGCTTGGAAAGCATGGGAGGAGGAGTTTTCCTTGTACTTGGATTTATCGCTTGCAGATGCAGATGACAAAACAAAGGTTAAAGTTTTCCATTATCTAATCAGAGAAACAGGGAGAGAACTGAACAAGACACTATGTGCTGCTCACCAAGCTGATAGAGAACCGACGTTGGAATGGATATTAACCGCGTTCAGAAACCACTGCAATCCGGCACCGAATGAGACGATGGAAAGGTACAAATTTTTCTCCAGAAATCAGAATTCAAGTGAAATGATTGATAAATACGTTACGGATTTGAAAGTGCTGGCAGACACGTGTAATTTCGGGTCGGCATACTAAACTCACATGTGAGAGAACGTCTATTAAGAGAGTCGGACCTGACACTTGAGAAATGCGTGAGGATATGTAGAGCATCAGAACTGTCAAAAGAGAATATGATGACAATCGAGGGACAGAAAGCTGAGGAAGTGCATGCAGTACAGGGAGTCAAACCAACTCCTGGGACTAAGTGTAAATTCTGTGGAAAACCACATGAGTGGAAAAAACTAAGCTGCCCAGCTTATGGAAAACAGTGCAGAAAATGTGGCATGAACCATTTTGCAACCACATGCAAAACAAAAAAAGGAATGTGTAGCAGACCGTGTAACAGTATAGCAGAAATGGAAGAGGAACTGTTTCAGGAAATCTTCAGCCTCAGTTCACAAAAGAGGGAGGACAAGCAGGAGAAACAACTGTTTGCAACCATGCTGATAGGAGAAAGACCAGTAAGATTTCAACTAGACTGTGTAGCCAGTTTAACGTAATTCCCATTCGGGCTGTTACACCCGGATACAGTGATGGAAAAGACTGAACAGATCCTGGTCATGTACAATAAGAGCACCCTGAAACCTGTAGAAAAATGCAGAATAAATATAAGAAACCCCAGAAACTGAAAACTCTACCGGCTGGAATTTATAGTAGTGCAGGGAAGCTCGTCAAAGCCCCTGCTTGGAAACAAGGCCGTGCAAGCAATGGATCTGGTAAGAATACAGCATGAAAATATCATGGCGATGGATGATATTGTTACAACGGTGAGTCGCAAAGGAAAGGATCAGTGGGACAAGAGTGACATGTATAGAGAGTATGCTGATGTATTTGAAGGAGATGGATGCCTGGAAGGAGAATATAACCTAGGAATGGATCCTGCAGTTAAACCAGTGAGGCTTCCAAAGCGAAGAGTTCCAGTGGCTCTGATGAAACATCTAAAAGATGAGCTGGGAAACCTGGTGGAGAGAGGCATCATAGCTCATGTAGAAAAGAGCACAGATTGGATTAGCAGCATGGTGGTGGTGAAGAAACCATCTGGAAAGCTAAGAATTTGCATTGACCCAAGACCACTTAACAAAGCACTAAAGCGTCAACACTTTCCCTTGCCCACCATAGATGATGTTCTTCCTGATCTGACCAAAGCGAGAGTCTTTACCGTTTGTGATGTGAAGGACGGGTTCTGGCACATACTGTAAGGCTTTCAGAAGAGTCAAGCTACTGTATCTCACTACCTTCACAACGCCATGTGGCAGGTATAGATGGATTAGAATGCCCATGGGGATCAGCCCTGCTCCTGAAGTGTTCCAACACAGGTTGACTCAGGCATTGGAGGGGCTCCCAGGAATCCGGATAATAGCAGATGACATCCTTGTCTGTGGAGAAGGTGACAATGATGAAGCAGCTGAGAAAGATCATGACGCAAAACTAAGACAGCTGCTGGACCATTGTAGAAACAGAAACATCAAACTAAACTTCAACAAACTCAAGCTGAGACAGAAAGAGGTGCCATACATTGGACACAGACTGACTTCTGAAGGACAAAATATTGATCCAGAGAAGGTGAGAGCCATAGTGGAGATGCGCAGACCATCAGATGTGAAGGGACTCCAGAGACTATTAGGTATGGTGAACTATTTGTCCAAATTTTGCCCACACTTATCAGACAGCTGCGACACATTGAGACAACTGACACATAAAGACACTGTTTGGGAGTGGACTGATGTACAGGAAGAAGCATTCAACAAATTGAAACAAATGATTGCCTCAGCACCTGTTTTGAAGTACTACAACCCAGATGACAACCTTGTTCTTCAGTGTGACTCCTCGGAGTCAGGACTGGGTGCTGCACTTTTGCAGGCAGGACAACCAGTTGCTTATAGCAGCAGGGCCCTTACATCGACAGAAAAAGGATATGCTCAAATAGAAAAAGAATGCCTGGCAATCCTTTTTGGAATGGAGAAATTCCACCAGTATACCTACGGGAGGAAAGTAGAAGTGCATTCAGACCACAAACCCCTAGAGACAAAGAAAGCCATTGCTCATTGCACCTAAGAGACTACTTTTGATTACTTCTGCTTTTGAGACTACAGCGATATGACATTAATGTTGTCTATGTACCTGGTCGACTAATGCGTTTAGCAGACACTCTCAGCAGAGCGTACCTACCAGAGTGTGCTGCAGAGGGATCAGTAGAGACAGAAATTGAGACAATCAACATGTTGCACTACAGTACCTGTCCATATCAGAAGTGATTCTAGAAAAGATACAGAAAGAAACTGCTAAGGATGAGACATTTCAGTTGTTGAAGAAAGTGATAGTCCAGGGATGGCCAGAGGAGAAAACTCAGCTGGAAGAAGAGGCAAGACAATTCTTTTCTGTAAGAGAAGAGCTCAGTGTGCAAGATGGAGTGATTTTTTAGAGGAGAGAGAGCTCTAATACCAGCAAAGCTGAGGACCAAGATTGTGGAGAGAATTCATGCATCACACGTAGGCATTGAAAGCTGCTTGCGCAGAACAAGAGACTGTGTATACTGGCCTGGGATGAGTGCTGCTATCAGAGCATACATCAGGAAATGTGCTGTTTGCAGGACTATGGATGAAAGAGACTATGTGTGCACATGACATTCCTATGAGGCCTTTGGGCAAAAGTGGGAACAGATTTATTCTCATTTAACAACAAAGCATATCTCATCAAAGTTGACTATTTCTCCAACTTCTGGGAAATTGATTGTCTCCCTGATACAAGCTCAGGAGCACTGATACACAAGTTAAAGGCCCATTTCGCACGACACGGCATTCCAGACACAGTAATCTCTGATAATGGGCCACAGTACGGCTCTCGGGAATTCAGACAGTTCAGCACTGCTTGGGAATTTAGACATGTGACGTAATCTCCGGCATATCCGCAAAGCAACAGCAAAGCCAAGTATGTGGTAATGATGGCCAAACAGCTCATGGGAAAAGCAAAGAGAGCAAAGACTGACCCATACCTGGCTATTCTAGAACACAGGAACACCCCATCTCAGGGATTCAATGCCAGTCCTGCCCAAAGACTCATGAGCAGGAGAACTAAAACATTACTGCCAACACATAACAGTCTTCTGAAGCCAGATGTTGTGAACACGGAGCAGGCTGTGAAAGACAACCAATACAAACAGGCCTTCTACTACAACAGAGGAGCGAAAAATCTTAGACCTCTGCATGAAGGTGAACAAGTAAGAGTTCAGTTGGACACGAAACACAGAGCACATTGGTTGCCGGCAAAGGTTGAAAGAATGGCCAACAACAGATCATACACAGTGAAGCTGGAAAATGGAACTGTTGTACGGAGAAATCGGAAACATCTCAGGACTGTGCCTGGAGGACTGCAGAGAGCTGTCTCAACAAACACAAGTGTCAAATTTGATCAGACCAATCGGAAGATTCTTATCGATAAGGGACATTCAAAAGCAGTACGAGTCAAGCACAACACACACACACCTTTCAGATGCTAGCAATAGAGTCGTGACAACTAGGAGTGGCTGAATGGTCATGAGACCGTCACACTTGAAAGACTTTGTTTAAATGTGTTTTATTGTTCTTAAGACACAAACATGCTATTTTGTGCATACGATATAATGATACTAATGCATATAATAATAATAATAATAATAATAATAATAATAATAATAATAATAATAATAATAATAATTCATTTATTTATTTATTTTTACAGTTAAACAAAAACAACTTAAAATAAAAAAGGTTTTTCTGTCTTCAAATAGTGACCCTTCTGTTTTTCTCTTTTTATTTCTTTCTTTTCTTTTTTTTTAATTTTAAATCAAAAAATTTGTAAAGCATAATCATGAAATCGGGGGGCACGATGGCATAGTGGTTAGCACGTACGCCTCACACCTCCAGGGTTGGGGGTTCGATTCCCGCGTCCTCCTTGTGTGTGTGGAGTTTGCATGTTCTCCCCGTGCCTCGGGGGTTTCCTCCAGATACTCCAGTTTCCTCCCCCGGTCCAAAGACATGCATGGTAGGTTGATTGGCATCTCTGGAAAATTGTCCGTAGTGTGTGATTGCGTGACTGAATGAGAGTGTGTGTGTGTGTGCCCTGCGATGGGTTGGCACTCCGTCCAGGGTGTAACCTGCCTTGATGCCCGATGACACCTGAGATAGGCACAGGCTCCCCGTGACCCGAGGTAGTTCGGATAAGCGGTAGAAGATGAGTGAGTGAGTGAGTGAGTGAGTGAGTGAGTGATAATCATGAAATCATCATGAAATGATGTATTTCTATATTCCAGACAGTTCATTTATAACACCCAAACCGAATTTTGACAGCAAAGCATTGTTGGTGAAGAACCTCACATCAAAACGAACATCAAATCAAGATTCTTAAGATGTCAAGCGATGTATTTGTGATTTGTTACGAAACACGAAGTAAGGACATATTTCTTATATTTCTTTATTTTCTTGTAACATACATTTAGCAATGAGACCTAACACCAACAAACAAGAATTGAGGTCATTTGGAATTTAGGGAAGACAGAACACAGGAAGTGAGGTAATATCTAATTAATGGTTTATGTTTTGCCTTCATATTTATTATCACTCCTTGGAAACAAGTGCTGGTGGTCCTTCTTTGTCACTAATGAGTAGGAATAGAAAGTGCTTGGCCCCCTTAATCACCACTTGCAGACACATTTATATTATGGTATGTTGCGCTTCCTCTATTTGTTTCCTTTGTGTTGGATTTCACGTTTGTATTGTTTTTTTATTCTATAGTAATTATGTTGGGAAAAATAACATTGTAATAACATTAATAAAGTTTTTAGAGAGGAGAGGAGAGTAATTGCAAGACGCAACAAAAAAAGAGCATGGGAAGATATAATATAAGAATATAAACCATATATGGCTGAGAATTGCTCAACATCATGCCAATTAAATGGGCTGATCTAAACTCTTGCTGTTAACATCCTTTCATTCAACAAGTAGACTGAATTTCCTGATTTTTTTTTTTTTTTAATTTAATTTCTAGCAGTAAAACAAACTATGTTAATCCGTGATGAAAATTATTTCACTGTGAAAACTTTTCTACCCACAACATCAGCAATTTATTAGAAACTCATCTGCAAAGCTTTTAGAGTCAGCAAGCACAAGGCTTATCATGATGTAATGCATGATGATGTAAAAAGGTGGTTTAATGAAAAAACATTTACATGTAGCCTTTGTTTCTCTGACCCACGCGTCGACTAAATATGCTTCATTAACGTAGCCAAAGTCAATCTGACCGTAGAGCTTAGCAGAAGAGCGTGACGATCAGAGCATGCTTTGCAAATTGCGATGTTCAAGAACACCAAACAGATATAATATAGCAAACAGACTGCGAGGGAAAAGTTCTTGGAAAAGAAATGAGCATTTTTTTCCTGCAGGAACAATGTAAAGTATTATTAAAGTGATACACTGATAAGATCTGATTAAGCACAAATACTCAAACACACACACACTCACACAAACACTCAGACACACACAAGGAAAATGACGCAATCACTTTTTGTTTGAGTGTCTAAAGCGTCTAAAACACAATGTTCCTTTAAAATGGCACACATATCACATTCCTAGAAGGGAGACGCCATGCACGACAAGCTAGAACCTCTCTGTAATAAGTCTCTGTTCACACGGTATAATAATAACAATCGGCAGCGTCATGTTCGGGGAAAGTGGGGCCACGTTCGTTTTCATGAATACACTGCAGTATACATAATGGAGTCTGTTCAGGGTGTGAGATTAGCATAAATGTTTAGCAGAAGTTGATTAAAACAGCAAGGTGTTGAAGGGCAGGTAGTGTGTACAGTACTGCTCTGATAAAGTGTGAAAACTGGGCTTTGGGGTGTTTAAAAATTGTAATTAAAAAAAATTCACCAACTCATTGAAGGTATTCATTATTTAAGAATCTTTTTTTCAACCATAAGACTCTCTTAGCCACCCTCAGGAGTCTTGGGATTTGCGGATCAGCTTGGGAATGGTTCGCTTCCTACCTGGAAGGACGCTCATATCAGGTAACATGGAGGGGAGTGACATCTGCTCCACGCAGACTCTCCACTGGCGTCCCACAAGGCTCAGTACTTGGTCCTCTTCTTTTCTCCCTGTATACTCACTCTCTTGGTGAAGTTATTTCCTCACATGGGTTCTCTTACCACTGCTATGCTGATGATACACAACTTATCTTCTCTTTCCCACCTGCAGATGCCACAGCTTCTGACCGGATCTCTGCATGTCTGGCAGACATTTCATCATGGATGACTGCTCATCAGTTAAAGCTTAATCCTAGCAAAACTGAGCTGCTCTTCATCCCAGGTGATTCATCCCCAGGTCATGATCTTGCTATATCCTTGCACAACGATCTGATCTCCCCTTCAGCCACAGCTCGCAACCTTGGGGTAACCATGGACAATCAACTGTCCTTTTCCTCTCATGTTGCTAATGTGACTCGCTCATGTCGGTTTCTTCTCTACAACATTAGAAGGATTCGACCATTTCTGTCCACACAGGCTGCTCAGGTACTTGTTCAGTCTCTTGTCATTTCTAGACTGGATTACTGCAATGCACTGCTGGCAGGTCTACCTATGAACGCAATCCGTCTTCTGCAAATGATCCAAAATGCAGCTGCCCGGCTTGTTTTCAACCTGCCAAAGTTCTCGCATACCACCCCGCTGCTGCGATCCCTCCATTGGCTTCCGGTAGCTGCACGCATCAGATTCAAAACACTGATGCTGGCCTACAAAACCAAAAATGGACCAGCTCCCTCTTACCTCAAAGCCCTCATAACACCTCGCACTGCACCCCGCACCCTCCGATCTACCAGCACTGCTCGACTGGTTCCACCATCTCTCAGGGTAAGAGGCAAGTATACTACAAGACTCTTCTCTGTACTGGCACCAAGGTGGTGGAACGAACTTCCCCTAGAGGTCCGGACAGCTAAGTCACTGGCTATTTTCAAGCGGCGGTTGAAGACCTACTTATTCAGGAAACACTTCAACTAGCACTTCTTTCATTATCTTTTGCATTTAAAAAAAAACAAAAAAACAAAAAAAAACACACCTTTGTCATTGTAACTTTGAACAAATGTTTTAAACTCATGGTATCTTAAGTATGTAACTTACTGAGCCAGCATTAATGTATTCAATGTTAGAGATTTAAGCACTTATGTACGTCGCTCTGGATAAGGGCGTCTGCCAAATGCTGTAAATGTAAATGTAAATGTAAATTCTATTTGTAAGTTCATGGAACTTTATGGAGTTCTATAGAAATCCATGGAAGTTTAATGGAACTTTTATGGAAACCCGTGGAAGTCCATTGAAAAGCTTATGAACGTCTATGGAAACCAGTGGAAGTCCATTGAAAAGCTTATGAACGTCTATGGAAACCCATGGAAGTGCAGTGAAAAGCTTATGAACGTCTATGGAAACCCGTGGCAGTCCATTGAAAAGCTTATGAACGTCTATGGAAACCCGTGGAAGTCCATTGAAAAGCTTATGAACGTCTATGGAAACCTGTGGAAGTCCATTGAAAAGCTTATGAACGTCTATGAAACCTGTGGAAGTCCATTGAAAAGCTTATGAACGTCTATGAAACCCGTGGAAGTCCATTGAAAAGCTTATGAACGTCTATGGAAACCAGTGGAAGTCCATTGAAAAGGTTATGAACGTCTATGGAATCCCGTGGAAGTCCATTGAAAAGCTTATGAACGTCTATGGAAACCAGTGGAAGTCCATTGAAAAGGTTATGAACGTCTATGGAAACCCGTGGAAGTCCATTGAAAAGCTTATGAACGTCTATGGAAACCCGTGGAAGTCCATTGAAAAGCTTATGAACGTCTATGGAAACCCGTGGAAGTCCATTGAAAAGCTTATGAACGTCTATGGAAACCCGTGGAAGTCCATTGAAAAGCTTATGAACGTCTATGGAAACCCGTGGAAGTCCATTGAAAAGCTTATGAACGTCTATGGAAACCCGTGGAAGTCCATTGAAAAGCTTATGAACGTCTATGGAAACCCGTGGAAGTCCATTGAAAAGCTTATGAACGTCTATGGAAACCTGTGGAAGTCCATTGAAAAGCTTATGAACATCTATGTAAACCCGTGGAAGTCCATTGAAAAGCTTATGAACGTCTATGGAAACCTGTGAAAGTCCATTGAAAAGCTTATGAACGTCTACAGAAACCCGTGGAAGTCCATTGAAAAGCTTATGAACGTCTATTTAAATAGATCAAATTTCTTCAAAGTTTATAAATGCCAATGTTAATTTGTGGAAGCCCATGGAGGTTGGAGACTATAGAAGAACTTTATAGTAAAAAATTGTGAAATTTGACACACTCTTTGTGAATAGTGCCAGTAGTGATTCCACCAATTTTGGCCTCCACCCACCAATGCCTCTAGTGCCACCAATGGGTCAAATATCAAGAGCTATTTTTGCTGTTAATATTTGAACCATTTGACAGAGGAATCAAATTCGTTTTCCACATTAATCCTTGGATCATGATGATTTCAACTGACCCCTTGATCATTTCCCTCCTTACTGGATTCTAAGCCCTTTTGAGTTTTATGTAAAAAATATTTAAAGGTTCTCACAGCCTACAATTTTTGCATAAACAAAACCACAATATGGAATGTCCCGAAAAAGGAAGAAACCACTGGTGTACTAACAGCCAGACATCGAAACAGGTCGGCCGAAAAATTCAACAACAGCTGATGACAGAAACAGCATGAAGAAAAATTTTGAGGAAAAACCCCAAAACGACATTCAGTGACATCATCAACAACCTCCTCAGGGAAGGTGTGAAGGTCTCATGATCCGCCATGCAAAGAATACTTTGAGACATATGGGCCATACGCAAGATCCAAACCTCTCTTCAGCTGCAGGAATCAGAAATCCAGTTTGGATTCCACCAATAAATTAAAGGATGATCCACAAAAGCTCTGACACTAAGAATAAAGTTCTGTACATGCTCCAAAACATACAGGCTCATCACAAAGGCTCATCATGGTGGTGGTAGTAGTGTCATGGCTTGGGTTTTATGGCTGCTTTTGGAACATTCTCACTAATATATATTGATGATGCAACTCATGATGAAACAGCAGAATGAATTCAGACTTTATTCTAAAAATGGGTTTTCATTATATAATTTATATATATATATATATATATATATATATATATATATATATATATATATATATATATATATATATATATATATATGCACTATTATTTATTTATTTATTTATTTATTTATTTATTTATTTACCATAAAGCACAGTTATGGAATTTATATATAAATTATATATATATTATAATTATTATATATATATATATATATATATATATATATACACAGTATGAGGATAGGTTCAGTTTCAGTCCTCTCTTACTCTTATTTCTCACCATTATTGCCTCTGGTTTGTAACAATTTCTGTAAAGTGATATGCAAATCGAACTGAAATGAAATTAATTCAATTGTGTAAAGAAATACGGTGAACTTTGTCACAGCTTATTTTTTAAACAAATGTTCTGCAACATGAAACGTAATATATAAACAGCAAGACATTGGGTTTTTTTTTTAAATAAAAAAATATTGTTGAATTGGTGTAATAACAAAGGAATTAAACACTAAAATAAAGCACATGCTGTTACAGGAAAATAATCAACATCATGGTGATGTAGCAGTAGAAACACAGAAAGAGAATCATTTGCCTTCATTTTGCACTCGTACAAATTTGCATGTCCCAAGTTATGTAAAAAGTTATGAAGGTCGTCTTTCTTGCACTATTGAATTTAAATGAATTTGGCATGAGCTCAAGGTCAT